>NW_004797836.1:472066-473534 GCF_000002075.1 Aplysia californica
GGCTAGGTGTAGATCTTTCCTACCAGAAGATCAGGGGTGCGGCTGAAAGACAGCAGTAAGAAGGAGCCAAGGAGTAGCAGTAGAAAGGCTGCAGAAAGAGTCAGGATCCCAGAGGAGGGGGCAAAGGGGGTGAGGGGGTAGTGGCAGAAAGAGGAGACGAAAGCAGACGACAGAACATTGCTAGGGGAGGTGAAAGGAGAATTCTTTTCGGTTGCTACCCGGATTCGAACCCGGGACCTTCGAATGAGAGGCCTCTTAAACTCTAGGCAACGAGAGCCCCCCGTGTTTTACTATCGTACCCATACGACGTGGAGAACTTTGTGCCACCATTTTCCAAAGAGGAAAATTACTCGTTAATCCGACGTGTACGCTTTGCATAGCAGTCTGTCTACAATACTGAACGTTTCAAAGCGATCCTCGTCCCAGAAGTGTTCTACAATGTGAAAAGTAACACCCCGGGGTACAGCATAACCCCACGGCGTATAACAAGACCCCACGGCGTACGTGTACAGTAGTGCTGGGCGGCCAGGTTCCCGATTATTGAAAGCTAGAAATCGTAAGAATCGACTCCGAATCCAATTACTTTCTAATAAAGTGATTTCTTCCGGTGGTTACCTGGTTGGCTCCGAGCATCTTCAGATTTAATATAACTTTGATTTCGGAACACTACTAAGCATCAACTTTTATTTTTTTAAAATAAGTTCCAAAAAAAAAGAGAAGATTTTAATGATTACAGTAACTGGGAACTGTTGGTTTACGTAAAAAAAGAGTCGGAACTTTTCTTTCGTAGCATTAATCGTGAGATCGGTTCCGGAATCGACTCTTCGCCCAACTCTAGTGTATAGGTTGAAACATTCGCAGACAGTGTATTCGAATAGCACGAATAGTGATGTCAGGCTCCGAAGCGTCGAGCAAGTTTAGTTTCCCTCACTATTGTGTGCCGGGAGGAGAACAACATGGTACCATCGATCGCCAGCTCCGTGCACACAGACCAACTACACACACACGCACACACACACGCACGCGCACACAAACACAGACCAACTACACACACGCGCACACACACGTAACAACTACACAACGCGCACACACACCCACACACAGAACAACTACACACACGCATACACACACGCGCGTGCACACACACACAGACCAACTACACACACGCGCATACACACACGCGCGCACAAACACACACACACACACAGACTAACTACACACGCGCGAACACACACATGCGCGCGCATACACACGCACACACACACATACATACATACACACACATACACACATACATACACACACACACACACACACACGAGCGTACGGCGCGCTCTGATTCCACTAATGCGAGATTGACGCTTACCTTCTCTCTCCCTTCCTTCCTCCCTCTCTCTCTCTTTCTCTCTCTGTCCCTCTCTCCTCTTTCCCTTTCTCTCTCTCTGTCCCCCTCCTGTCTCCCTCTCCA
>NW_004797836.1:474809-479809 GCF_000002075.1 Aplysia californica
GAGAGAGAGAGAGAGAGAGAGAGAGAAAGAGAGAGAGACAAAGAAAGAGAGAGAGAGAGACACAAAGAAAGAGAGAGAGAGAGAGAAAGAGAGAGAGAGATAGAAAGAAAGAGAGAGAGACAGACAGAGAGAGACAGACAGACAGAGAGAGAGAGAGAGAGAGACAGAGAGAGAGAGAGAGAGAGAGAGACAGAGAGAGAGAGAGAGACAGAGAGAGACAGAGACAGAGAGAGAGAGAGAGATAGAGAGATCCTAACAGAACTAGTTCTGCCCAAAGTTCCCGACATAGAAGTATGTATAATTTATACATGAAGTTGTTTCAGCATTGCACTTCCGATGAAATAAATCCTTATTTTCACGCGTGAAACAGTAAGCTGTTATCGAAATTTGCATAAACATTACTCCGCGCACTATATTCGCCTTCTAGCCTTCCGTAAGCAACGTATAGACTTGACTCATGACATTCCTAGACCGTGCAGCGTTATGGAAGCCGCTCTTTCCCCTCTGTAAAAAACTTGGCTACAAAGCGCGCTGACCAAAGGCGCCTAAATGAAGTGCCAAACACCAGTCTCCCTGCGTCCCTATAGTTGAGACAAAGATAGTACAAGACAAGATGGGCCACTCAGCCAAAAAAGTGTCCGCAGGAAGTCCGCTCTTTGCTTCAGATGGCGCTGCAGTCTGTTTTGAGCCTCTCTTTCGTTTTTCCAGAAGAATAGGAATAGCACCTCCTTGCGTGCGCAGATCGACTGCTGTTCATCAGCAGTTCGGGTACGTTCAGTGCGGAGTTTTAGGTTTCTTTTATTTTAATGACCTCTCGCCCTTCATTCTAAAGTCAAATTAAACAAAGAAAACCATCACCCTTTCCTCCTGAAGAGGTTTTTTGTCAGCGTAACCATTTTTAAAAAGCGTTCTTCCGAAATTTATCCCAAAACTTGCTAGTTTCACTTTGATTTTTAAAAACTCAAGTAGGGTAACTCTGTTCGCAAAGAGTGCGCTTTTGTGAAGAGGGCGCCACCAAATTTTGAGGACACTTTTTTAATTGGCTCAAAGAGAGAAGTGGCCCATCTTGTCTTGTACTATCTTTGGTTGAGAGTACGCGCAACTTTCTACATTTTGTTACAAATTGAGTCAAATAATGGTGCGCACCATAGTGAACCGGGATGACGTCAGAGTGCGGTGGTGTATTTTAGTACAATGCACACGTCTAGGCTAGCAAACAGAGGTGGGCAAAATCCGGATAATCCAAAAGAATAACCGGATAATTCTCAATGAAACATTTTCCGATTTCAGACTCAACTCTCTTTCCTGACCCGTTTGCCGAAGTGGGTGCACCCATTTGTTGAAATGATGATAACCCGTTTGTCAGAGTGGTTCTAATCCATTTGCTGAAGCGGTTCATATCATATTATTAGCCGAAGAGGTGCACTCAAATATGATCCGGATTTTGCTGAAGCGACTCATTGCCCAGCTCTACTAGCAAACGACTCCCAGCCTTTGGTTTGTTTTGGTTGAAAAGTCTAAAATAAAAGTTTCAAGTCAAAGTGATCTCTATTCTTACAACATGTTATATCAACGCAGTTTCTTCAACTTTCAACTTCTGAACCGTACGTTTTCGGCTTGATTTGCCCATGCTTACGTTATAATTGTTTTGTTTGGGGTTTATTTCTCGGAGGGGGGCATACGGATAGCACAACATGTAGTTTTTGTGGCTAAAAATAAAGTAACCCCCCCCCCCCCCCCCGATTTTTTCTTATCCTTGCTCTGATTCAGACGAGCATGAACATTTAATTTTCACGTGAGACTCTTGAATGGATCATCTCGTCCACTTGACTGGTCCTTTGACCCTTGTTGGCCCGGATCTATTTCGCCAGCTGATATCAGTACGGTATTAAACAAAATCTATTACAGCCGTTATGGTGGTAAACCATGATTTATACCATACTTGGAGTTGTTTTAGCATTGCACTTCTGGTAAAATAAATCCTTATATTTCACACGTGGAATATAAACTAATGATATCTCACACGTGAAATATAAACTGATGATATCTCACACGTGAAATATAAACTAATGATATCTCACACGTGAAATATAAACTGACCAGCTGGGCTCCCTTTCGATGAAAGGAATGATCGGCGCATTAACATCAACTGAAAGTCATTGGCCTACTATATTTACACTCTACTGGAATGGAGCAATAAATCTTGAGAGATGCAAAAAATTCGAAGGTCTAGATCTAGATCGATACTCTCAAAACAAAATGCGCCTCGCGAAATATCACTTCCGCACCGGATTTTCTAAAATTGCAGAGACAGAAGCGTCGGCCTACAAAAGCGATCGGCGAAATAAAGAAATTTAGCTTTTTGCAGCAAAACTGTCCCAAAACTGAAAAAACGAAGGGCGTCATGATCTGGAGAATATTTGTAAGAATCTTACGGCGAAAACCGCATGTCGATCGATGCAGCCATTAAAAAGACTTTTGAATAGCAACATTCGGCCACCACAAATAGATAATAGAAGATGATATCTCACACGTGAATAAAAACTGCATAAATTACTCCGCGCACTACATTAGCCTTTTTACCTACTGTAACTGTAAGCCAAGTATAGACTTGACTCATGACATTCCTAGACCGTGCAGCGTTATGGAAGCCGCTCTTTCCCCTCTGTAAAAACTTGGCTACAAAGCGCGCTGACCAAAGGTGCCTAAATGAAGTGCCAAACACCAGTCTCCCCGAGTCCCTATAGTCGACACAACTCTCTACGTTGACCTTAATTATTTTGTTACAAATTGAGTCAAATAATGGTGCGCACCATAGTGAACCGGGATGACGTCAGAGTACGGTGGTGTATTTTAGTGCAATGCTAGCAAGTCTAGACACTTTATGTTATAGAGCTGTAAAAACATCGTGGCGCAACTTATCCTCAAATATCTCTTTCACGGGAGAATCACGGTCACTCATACTTGGCACAGCAGTTTGTACCAATTTGTCTTAACTTAATCCTATTTTCCCACAACAATTGAGGCTAGATTTAAAAAACATTTCTTCGTTAATTTTTATAAAATACTATTAATCTCCGCGACGCGCAGAATGGAATTGTTCACAGCACTTTCAGCTTCTTGCACACATTTTGTATACGCATATGGCCTACGTCACAGCTCACCAATGACACTTTTTAGTGGCAAAACTTGTTACAAGAAATTAATTTTATGGTGGACATATTTTTTGCACTAAAGGTTAAGGCTCTCAAAATATGCGTTCAATAAGCATAAAAGTCGCGATTAGAAAAAAATGACAGACTTGCTTTTAAAGGCGATATTGCTCGAGCTGTAAACTTTTTGAAAGCTGCAGAAACCACAGACTTGGATTTTTAATTAGTATTTACTAAGGAATTTTCTAGAAGACAGTGTACAGGTGTTTGAAAAAATATTCATCAGTTAAGGACAACAAAATATTCATCAGTTTAAAAGACAAATTGACGTCATTGTGCAAACGTTGGAGAACCTATGTTGAATAGTTCAGGAGATATTTGACGATAAGTTACGCCACCAATTTGTGACCACACTAAATCAAACGACCCCCAGCCTCTGTTTTGTTTTGATCGTAAATGTTCAAATCAAAGTCATCTCTATTCTCACGACAACATGCCATATAGATCTTAACGCAGCTACTTAACTCATCTACTTTGGAATCCTACGTTTTCTGCTTGTTTTGCCTAGACTATATGCTTACGTTATTATTGTTTAGTACGGGATTTATTTCGCGGAGATAAGACACGGATAGCACGACATGGAAATTAGCGTGGCTAAAAATAAAGGAAAAAGTCTTCTTTTTTCTTTCTAATTCTCAGTCTGACTCCGACGGGCATGAACATTTAATGTTCCCGTGAGATTCTTGAACGGATCCTCTAGTACTTGACTGGTCCTTTGAACCTTGTTGGCCCGGATCTATTTCGCCAGCTGATACCAGTACGGTATTTAAAAATGTATTACTCTCGTTATGGCGGTAGATCATGATTTATCCTATGATTTGTGAACGTGTCAGTTGTAATGACTCGTTGAAACTCGTGATTGCAACTTGGCAATTTCGCTCGTAAGATAAATCAAGATCTTACACCACACTCATGTAATAAATTTTTTTTCTTAGTTTTATTAGAGGTTTTACGGCGCTCGCAACTGCAAAAGGTCATATAAGCGCCAGAAGATTAGAGGTGTCACAAGAGAGTAACAAACATAAAAAAGAAGAAGGGGAGAGAAGGACGGTAGACATTTGAAAGGAAAGAAGGAGCAAACCACACCAGAGCATCCGCCAACCGTCCACAGATTTTTTTTTCTGCCCTAACATAGAAATATTTCTGCCCAAAGTTCCTGACAACTTTTGCCCAAAGTTCCTGACACTTTTGCCCAAAGTTCCTGACAACTTTTGCCCAAAGTTCCTGACGCAGAAATATTTTTGCCCAACTTTCCAGACCTAAAAATATTTCTGCCCAAAGTTTCTGACACAGAAATATTTCAGCCTAAATTTCCAGACATTATAAACATTTCTGCCCAAATTTCCAGACAGTACAAATATTTCTGCCCAAAGCATGAACGAAGTGACGAGTACTGACGAGTGTTTTGTTTGTTCTTTTGAGTCTCCATTTTTTAGACCACTGCATAGAGTTACCCCCTTTTAAACTAGAGTCCGTACGAGGTCACGTGACACGGAAACGTTTGAGTTTGTTGGCCGCCATTTTTTACGTGGCTAAAAAGTTTGTTTACATGCGAGTGGGCGTGTCTCTGCTCTTACATGTGAGTGGGCGTGTCTCTGCTCTTACGTGTTTTATTTGATTCTAACGTTGTGTTTTATCCAAAGTGATTCTCTTCAAGGTGCAGGCATGTGAAACCTCTAGTCCCTTTCTGGATTAACGTCTTAGTGGGTCCAATCGTGTACACGTTACATACACAGCCGCTTGGAGCTGTGACTAGAAAGCACAGTTGAATATGAATTAAATAATAAT
>NW_004797836.1:482706-483397 GCF_000002075.1 Aplysia californica
TTAAACAACTCATCACAGATTCTGTCAGGCAGTTCAGTGATGTCTGTTTTCTTTTATTACATCATCTATTTTTAGCTCATAAATAATGTCTTTTAGCATAGCGAGAAATAGTGAGCCCGAGTTGTGTAAAACACAAAGAGTCACCGGCACGGTTCTGGGCCATGTGGAGTTCAGGTTGACTAGCAGCTAGAGCTTTTCACAATGGGCAGATAACTTCTTCATCAAACAGTGCACTTTTTAATGTTTTGTTTTATTGAGTGCTGTCCAAAAACACCTTAGTAAAGACTTTTGTTTCAGTGATCACTACACTAGGGAGAAAAACATTGACCGGGCTACAAAACAACATTTAAGTTCACTTTTTTTATCTTTAGTGAGTCCAGAGTTGTCACAGTTGTTTTACTAAGGTCCAAAATTAGACTTACTTAAAACAGCAGTAGAAAGAGCTTTAGTTTAAGTGCTGTATATGATCTACTTTAGTTCTTAAAATCAATATATACCAAAGTTTAATACCGACATAAGAAAACACTACTTTTCAGTATACTTTTTTTTTTTAAAGTGAAAATAAAATGAAAAATACAGTTTCCTGTTCAAATGTCACACAGGAAAGTTTAATTCGATTTTGAAAATACCAGTATATGTATTCATCATTTGTTTGGCTGAATTTGCCTCATCAAGAGCTTCATTGCCTTCC
>NW_004797836.1:483497-484801 GCF_000002075.1 Aplysia californica
GGTGGTTATGGGAGGTTCCCATGACACCCACATCTTTTTTACTTCTTTTTAAAAGTACTATAGGCCCTTTTCGCTTTGATTCAGTCAATAAGAAATAAACCACCTCGTAGACAAAGTGCTTTTTCCCCCCTTCTTTTTTTAAAGCCTATATCTCTATGTATTTAATAATACATTTATTTGTAGATCTAGTTGTAGAAAGAACGCCGTATTATTGCTATTTAGCAATTTAGAGATATAGCACGCCACGGCGCCCATGTAAAAAAAAAAAAATCAACAAGAAGCAAGCCTCGCCTATCGCGTATGAGAGAGAGAGAAAACATGCCTTGCCCATTGCTTTAGCATGAACTCCTTCACACAACGGACACCGCTGTCGAATGTGGCCGTCGCGCAGCAAGACGAGAGAGGGGCGTACTGTATCCAGTGCCTATAGTGTACATCTAAGGACGGACAGACGTTTATAAAAATCTTTGTAAATATGGTAAAGACTCTTATTTACATGGGTATTTACAATATTAATTTCAGTGTAAGTATATACACGGACAACAACAACTATACATTTTTATACCCTATGAAACAATCCTATTTATTTTATAAAACTCAAAATTTTCATTGGACTAACGATGTCAAAAAGAGTTTTGATATTTTTACATTTTGAAGTATTTTATGCTTTTATCGTCGAAGTCGACAGATTCCGTGAGAATGTGCTGAACTGTACAATCTGTGTTGCAAACTACAATCTGTGTTGCACGCCACGCAAAAAGGAGCGTCCTCTCCTCGAGGCAAAGTTTTTGTGCGTGGCGTGCGTGAGTCCTTTTCTTACTCCTGTGGAAACAACATTGACATTCTCTCTTCGTAGGAGAGACACGGGCTTCTTGGGCGTAAGTTTCGGTTGAACTCTCAACCCGCTACATGTTATCCAAAACTTGTAAGAACGACGCAGCATTGTTGTTACAACAGCACTTTTTTGTTGTTGTTCTTTTTATAATTTTCATTTCAATGTCAGGGCTTTTGTGAACAAATGGATCTTGTAAGTGCCGAAGATCAAAGGTGAACCGAAGAGTAACTGCAACATTCAAATTGAAAGGAGAGACACGGGTGCCCGATGGGAAGGACGGAGGAGAGATAAGGACGAAAGATGTCTGATAGGAAAGAAGGAGGAGAGATAAGGACGATAGACGTTTGATAGGAAAGAAGGAGGAGAGATAAGGACGAAAGATGTTTGATAGGAAAGAAGGAGGAGAGATAAGGACGAAAGATGTTTGATAGGAAAGAAGGAGGAGAGATAAGGACGAAAGATGTTTGAT
>NW_004797836.1:489828-490555 GCF_000002075.1 Aplysia californica
TTTTCTCTCTCTCACTATCTTTAGTAATCTACATGTATATATATAAGAAACTACAACCGGCGGCCTGCCGTTAATATTGTAGAAAGCCCAACATTTAAGATGAAAAATGTGTCTTCATTGCCGATTCTTTAACTGCGTCATCGGCTGCATGTGCTAAAAGGATGTTTCGTCGAAATTCAAATTCTAAAAGTTCAAAAAGAAAAATGAAGAAGGAAAAAACCCCAAAGCAACGCAATGCAGACATATCTCGCCCCCCAAGAATGACACCGTTCTTCTCTCTATCTACCCACAACGAACAAGTTTGGAGACATTTGACGTGAAAGAAAAAAACAAGATAATTTTACGACATGTCAAGCTTTTCCGAATACAATTCTTGGGATAATATGTTGATAACGACTCCGAATACTCTTACGATTTTGATAGTGCAGAAAGAAGAGGAAGCAGAAAATCTGGCATCCTTGCAGGAAAGAACAGAAGAACGTTCAACCAGATGTGAACTGGCACAATCAGTGGAAAACTACATTTTGGAGAGAGCAACGGAGCATCAATGGACAGGGGGCTCTCGTGGCCTAGAGGTTAAGGTGTTGGCCTCTCATTCCAAAGGTCACGGGTTCGAATCCGGGTAGCGACCGAAAAATTTTCTTATCTAAAATTGTCTCCTTTCACCTTCTTTCCTGCTCTCTAGCAATGTTCTGTTGTCTGCTTTCATTTCCACTTTCTGCCCCCA
>NW_004797836.1:493159-494607 GCF_000002075.1 Aplysia californica
ACGTCTGTTTCGACTATCAAGGCACCCCGAAAATAGCGGGTCACAAGAGTGTGACAAACATACAAAAGTAGAGGGAAAATGACAATAGTAAGGATTAGGAAAGAAAAAACAGCAGTTCCCCCTATGTTGTTCCGGCACAGTATGAGCATGACATTGATCATTGATAACTCAGCCCAGTTACAATTCTACTGTGCACAAGAACATGTTGAGTCGTCCCCCCTTGAAAAACGGCCTAAAGACACTCCGGTGAGTAGCACCGCCCCGGGGGGGGGTTTAAATCAACAACTACTTTTGCTTATGTCACCACTGAGACATCTCAGATGACAGCCTGATAAATGGAACAGCTTTGATATAAACATGTAATAAAACTTCTGTTGGTCGTTATGTTGCATTTTCTTTTCTTCGTTTGGTTTTTATTTTGTGTGGGTTTTATTTGAGCATGTAATTGTTTGGTTGTCTTGAGATTTTTGTATTGTTTATTTCTTTGCTTGGTTTTTTTTTCGGGGGTGAGGGGACGCGCATATTTAGTTAAAGAAATTATATTTGTATTGTTTTGTGGGATGTTAGTAACGAATGAGAAATGAGGTTGGACGTCAAGTTCTCCCAGAAAAACATCAGACTAGAAAGGTACAGTCTAGACTACATGTACACGTGTATAGCAGCAGTGCCAGGTTTGGAGCATGTACCCACACTATCAACAAAGAAGCACACACACACACACACACACACACACACACACACACACACTCACACACACACACACACACGATGTGGAGGAGATGGGGTGGATGTCGACCTCAAGTCAGAACTTGGGCTGTCAGGCAAAAATATGAATGTACAAAGTAAAACAAACAATGGAAAACTGACCTGCCATAGCCAGCGTGTACTTCCATAGAATCATGGCTCAAGCAGCATAGCCCATCGCGTAGAAAACATCCCATCCAAAGAGCAAATATCGTACATAACAAGATAGCTCACTCCTCTCTTTCAGCCAATTAAAAATGTATCCTCAAAATCTGGTGGCACCCTCTTCGAAAAAGTGCCGACTTTGCGATCAGAGTTACCCTACTTATGTGGAAAAACAAAAGTGAGACTAACAAACTGTGCTATTCCTCAATTCTTCTTCTGAAGAAACGAAAGAGAGCTTCAAAACAAAGACTGCAGCGACATCTGAATCAATGTGCGGACTTCCGCGGACACTTTTTTGGCAGAGTGCAGTATCTTGGGTATATATATACGATCTTTGTTGAAAGTCGATCTTCCCTCATTACCTACCACGTAGGACGACTTGGGGAAGAGGGAAGGCAGCAAAGCTGAGAGCCACAGGTAATCTAACATAAATTGAACTACCACCCCCCTAAAACATTGATAAGAATAGTGAAAAATAAATAAACATAAATAATAGTTATAAGAATTTTTAAAGAGAAAAAATTCAATTGTTCTAAAAA
>NW_004797836.1:496649-500607 GCF_000002075.1 Aplysia californica
CCCCCCAGATACAATGGTAACTCAGAATATCTAACAAACACATGGGTTCTAAGTAGGCATATATAGATCTAGGCCCAATTTAAATATATATAAAAATCACCATTAATGGCATTATACAATTCAATATATAGATCTAGATCTAGATCTAGCCTCTAGGCCTACATCTTTGCCTGATACTAGATCTACCTCTTGGTGCACAAGAAAATAAAACTTTTGTTTGTCTGTAGATTCTAGATTTATTTTGCTCTCAGCTTAGTCAGGATTTCTGGAGAATGAACAAGCACACAAAACGAACACCCAGTCACACACTGGCAAACTGAACAGCACAGACAAACAAGACTGACAGTAATCACACTCCCACAAACAAACGTTTCTTTTTTAAGTCACAATCAATATAACTCTAGGCTACATAGGCTAGATTCTAGATCTATTTAGATCCAGATCTAGATCTATATTCTAGATCTATAAAATATTGATTTTTTTCGGCGGGTTGGGGGGGGTGCTTAATAAGTTAATTCTCGCCTGAGCAGTGTCGGTGCAGGGCAGGCTGGTATTTTGTCCTCAATCTAGATCTAGATATAGATTATCTAGATCTCTAATTCTAGATCTAGATCTAGATTAGATCGGCCCCTACAGCCAATACATTTTTAAAAATTATTAGAATCTATATTTTTGGTTTTTAACCAACATGGTCTAAAAATACAAGATCTAATCTAGATCTCTAGATCTAGAATCTAGTCTAGATCTAGATATCTAAATCTAGATCTAAATCTAGATTCTAGATCTAATAAAGGTGGTATTTCGATGAAGTTTTCATTAACAGACTTTTAATCAAAATGTCTTATAGATCTAGATCTAGATCTAGATTCTAGATCTAGATTCTATATAGAGTCTAGAGATCTAGATCTAGATCTAGATCTAGATCAAGATATAGAGTCATGGGGAATGACCCCACTTATGGGCCACTTAGTAGCCTACAAAACTCGACAAGAACAAATTTTACAGTAACGCCCACAATATGAAACTCATCGGAACGTTTGAAAATAGAAGCATTAGATCTAGAATCTAAATCTAGATCTAGATATAGAGTCTAGATATATCCCTTAGTTGTAGAAAATCTAGATCTAGATTTCTAGATCATCTAGATCTAGAATCTAGATCTAGATCTAGAATCTAGTATAGTATTGTGACACATCACTGACTCATTCACCGTTCACGGTCGTTTAAAATCCACGACATCAATAGGCCAAGATCTACTATATCTAGATCTAGATCTAGATCTAGAATCTAGATCTAGATTACTAGATCTAGTCTAGATCTAGGCTATATATCTAGAATCTAGACAGTCACCGCACTTGTCTCTCCGACTGTGTAGGGGCCTACACTACTATTGTGTCACGATTACGTACCATTACGATCTTAGTGTGTAGTAGACTACTACTGTGTACCACCGTGTGTCCAAAACACGGTAAAACACGAAGAGCTAATCTAGATTTAGCACGGTAACGTTCGAATGAAAAACCGGCAGAGAAAACTCCTGGGGACTACCCGACCTTCCCATCCAGGTAAGCCTTGCAACGATCGGGGAGCAGGGCCGGTTGACTAACCTACCTACACATTTCACCTACAGCCAATGTAAACATCTCTGTGCACGGGCCCAGTAAGCAGAAACAGATTTAGAAAAACGAAACAGCAAACACAACATACCTTCAGACTGTCGTACAAAATCCCATCTTGTCCCTGCTGCTACGTTCCAAAGATGGTGTATGTGTGTGTGTGTGTAATCCAGAAATGAAAAGAGGCACGATTTATTCACTCACTGAGCCATCTCGGCTTGTGCTGTATGGAGAACTGAACCTGCATAGGCTACATGAAACTAGGTCAAAGCCGATGAGAAACCACAAGCACAACAAAAACTCCGCGACATTCGCAGTTCGCCGTCTCAGCGCCCCGTTGGCCAAGCGATGTCACGTGATCGGAACCAGCCATTCAAAATAACGGGGTCATACAGACGGCGGCGAGGAGGAGGCACAGGAATAAGTTACAGCTCCGAAAAAGCGGTTAACTTTTTAAGAAGAGGAGGGGGGAGAGAGGAGAAAAAGTGAAAATAATAGAATAGGAGGAGGAAAAAATTGAGCGCAGCAGCTCGTTCGTACAGCCGCAGTGGGCGGTCTGTGTTTCGCTGCAGAATTTTGTTTGCGGCAGTTCCCTCTCTCTCCTCCCTCTCTCTCGCCGCTGGCTGGGCCTGCTCTCCTGCCTGCACCGTTGTCCCGTACAAAGGGAGAGGTGAAGGAATGCGACGCCTGCTGTGTGTGTGCGCGCGTGTGTATGTGTATGTGTTCTTTGTTCTCTCTCATTCCATCCTTCAATCTTATCCTGTTTTCTTTCTATCCCCCTCGCCTTTCTTCTACTCTTCCTCTCCTTTTCTGCCTGGTTTTCCGAAGTCGTCCGTGTTGCCAAAAAGCTGTAGTAGTTATGGACCTGTAAGTTTCCCTGTGGTACCCACTAGGTCTAGGTCCCCTTCTTTGTGTTGTTTTCTTCCTATCACCTGTTTGCGAAGATATTGTGACCCGAGCACACAACGCAAGTCACCTGCATAAACATGATCATGTTTACTGTGTAAACTCGCCGAGTAGCAACTTTCAGGAAAAAACGTCGAGAATTTGTACTTAATGAATGCAGACTGACCGAGCCATGGGTGGTGACATCTGACTTATACAGTGGTGGGTACGTACACACATGAGCTGTGTTTTTTGTTGTAATAGTAGAATCTAAGTGTTTTAAGGCGCTCGCAACTGCATAAGGTCACATGAGCGCGTAGGACACATTGAACTTTTTCAGTGGGTTGTAAATTTTGAATTTTGCCTGGGTGGCAGCCGAAGCCTTCTCTTATCGATTTTATACCACCACCAAGGGATCTTTAACGTGCACAAGTTACACACGTGCCCTCCGAGATTTTTCGCCCTTGTCTTAGCAGGCTAGGTGTAGATCTTTCCTACCAGAAGATCAGGGGTGTGGCTGAAAGACAGCAGTAAGAAGGAGCCAAGGAGTATCAGTAGAAAGGCTGCAGAAAGAGTCAGGAGCCCAGAGGAGGGGGTAAAGGAGGTGAGGGGGTGGGGGCAGAAAGTGGAGACGAAAGCAGACGACAGAACATTGCTAGAGAGCAGGAAAGGAGGTGAAAGGAGACAATTTTAGAGAAGAAACAATTTTAGCCGCTACCCGGATTCGGACCCGTGATCTTTGAATGAGAGGTGAACACCTTAACCTCTAGGCCACGAGAGCCCCCTCACATGACGTGTACACAGTGTCAACAGTAACATACAGACTTATGTACATACATGTACACACTGAAACATACAGACTTATGCGCAAACATGTACAGTGACAACAGTAACATACAGATTTATGTACACACATGTAAACACTGTAACATACAGACTTATGTACACACTGTAACATACAGATTTATGTACACAACGTAACATACAGATTTATGTACACACATGTATGCACTGTAACATACATATTTATGTACACACTGTAACATACAGATTTATGTACACACTGTAACATACAGATTTATATACACACATGTACACACTGTAACATACAGATTTATGTACACACATGTACACACTGTAACATACAGATTTATGTACACACTGTAACATACAGATTTATGTACACACATGTACACACTGTAACATACAGATTTATGTACACACTGTAACATACAGACTTATGTACACACATGTTCACAGTCAGACGTACATGTATACGTGGATGCTTGGTGGGTGCTCTTGTAGAGTTTTCTTCCCCTTTCCTCCCAAGCATCTATTGTCCTTATCTCTTTCCTACCAAGCATCTATTGTCCTCATCTCTTTCCCACCAAGCATCTATTGTCCTTATCTCTTTCCTACCAAGCATTTATTGTCCTCATCTCTTTCCTACCAAGCAT
>NW_004797836.1:500707-502764 GCF_000002075.1 Aplysia californica
TAACATACAGATTTATGTACACACATGTACACACTGTAACATACAGATTTATGTACACACATGTACACACTGTAACATACAGATTTATGTACACACTGTAACATACAGATTTATATACACACATGTACACACTGTAACATACAGATTTATGTACACACTGTAACATACAGATTTATATACACACATGTACACACTGTAACATACAGATTTATGTACACACATGTACACACTGTAACATACAGACTTATGTACACACATGTACACACTGTAACATACAGACTTATGTACACACTGTAACATACAGACTTATGTACACACATGTTCACAGTCAGACGTACATGTATACGTGGATGCTTGGTGGGTGCTCTTGTAGAGTTTTCTTCCCCTTTCCTCCCAAGCATCTATTGTCCTTATCTCTTTCCTACCAAGCATCTATTGTCCTCATCTCTTTCCCACCAAGCATCTATTGTCCTTATCTCTTTCCTACCAAGCATTTATTGTCCTCATCTCTTTCCTACCAAGCATCTATTGTCCTCATCTCTTTCCCACCAAGCATCTATTGTCCTTATCTCTTTCCTACCAAGCATCTATTGTCCTTATCTCTTTCCTACCAAGCATCTATTGTCCTCATCTCTTTCCCATCAAGCATCTATTGTCCTCATCTCTTTCCTACCTAGCATCTATTGTCCTTATCTCTTTCCCACCAAGCATCTATTGTCCTTATCTCTTTCCTACCAAGCATCTATTGTCCTTATCTCTTTCCTCTTCCCTTTTTTATGTTTGTCACTCTCTTGTAACGCTTCTAATCTTCGGCACATATGTGGCCTAATTGTGTTGCAAGTGGCGTTAAACTCTTACTAAGCCCAAACTTACAAGTGTGCAGTGAGACCTGTAACATACAATGAGATCAGATCTGTAACCAGATCAGGCCAGTGCTACTGACTGAAGAGTCTTTAAGCCATTCTCAAACGGGGGATAGTAACATGTTCTAATGCACAGTAGAATTGTAAATGGGCTGATTTATCAATGTCATGCTCATACTGTGCCGGAACAACATAGGGGGAACTGCTGCTTTTTCTTTCCTCCTCCATACTATTGTAATTTTCCTCTACGTTATTTTGTATGTTTGTCACTCTCTTGTGACTCGCTGGGGTGATTTGATTGTCGAAACAGACCATGTGGTGTTGAGGCTATAGAGGTGAGCAGAGTAAGCCGGATTCCCCGTTCGGACTTCTCAGTTGACATCTACCCCTTGGCGTTCATATGACCTTGTGCAGTTGGGAGCGCCGTAAAAACTTACTAAAACTAAACTAAATCTGTACCATACAGTTGATACACACAGGTAGACAGAATCACTCTAGTAAGCTCAAAGATCCCTTGCCCATCTTGTTCCAGTGTGGAGCTCCCTTCAACACTCGAGTCCAAATTTAAAACATATTTAGAGACACATTAATTTATGAAACAATTTCCCGATAGCCTCACTTCCGTGTGATCTAACAGTGCAGCTGACAATGGGTTGTGATATTACTATTGGAAGAGGCTAGCCGTACGTAAGGACGTCTAGCCGTACGTAAGGACGTCTAGCCGTACTTAATATTGATGGCTGAATTGTAAATGAAATGTTTAGTTTGCAATGCCTAAAGTATTTGTATTTCAGACAAAACCAAAAGGTGCCTTACTGACTTGCATGTATTTGAACCTGAATAATTACTAGATCTAGATCCAATGAGACCTGTGTACTTAACAGGCTTGAGTCGATAGGGCCAACCCTAGATCTAAGTACGGCTAGCCACTGCAGATTGCGTTGTACAGTATGATTTCCTGTGTGTGTGCATAGAATCTAGGAGCAAATAGTACCCTTTTTTTTTTACAGGTATTATTTTTTGTGCTTGTATTATTGTATAGCACCGAAAGCCGTGCACACGGGGGCAGGAACTAATAGAATTATTATTATTATTATTATTATTATTATTATTATTATTATTATTATTATTATTATTATTTTTATTATTATTATTATTATTATTATTATTATTATTATTATTATTATTATTATT
>NW_004797836.1:502967-504188 GCF_000002075.1 Aplysia californica
CGGGTGTGTGTGTGTGTGTGTGTGTGTGTGTGTGTGTATGTATAGGAGGCGTTCTTCGGTCTCATTTATGCTTGATGTAAAAAAAAGGACCCATTTAAAGGATGACGATGCGGTCATCTTTGCCCCAATGTCAACAAAACTTCGAAGAAATAAAATACAGTCGGGGCGGAAATAATCACGTTTTTTTTCCAACCACAACTGAGTGAAATTTAAACTTTGCAACTTCTTAAAAATCAACAATTTTCTTCTGTTTGAGATAGTCACTATTTGAAGAACAAATTTATGACAACTATGCCGTGGGTGGTTGGCGGGTGCTCTGGTCTGGTTTGTTCTTTCTTTCCTATCAAACATCTATCGTCCTTATCTCTCATCCTTCTTTTTTGGTGTGTTTGTTACTCTCTTGTAACACCTCTAATCTTCGGCACTTATATGACCTTATTGTGTTGCAACTGTCGTAAAACTCTTACTAAGCCCAAACTTACAAGTGTGCAGTGAGACCTGTAACATACAATGAGATCAGATCTGTAACCAGATCAGGCCAGTGCTACTGACTGAAGAGTCTTTAAGCCATTCTCAAACGGGGGATAGTAACATGTTCTAATGCACAGTAGAATTGTAAATGGGCTGATTTATCAATGTCATGCTCATACTGTGCCGGAACAACATAGGGGGAACTGCTGCTTTTTCTTTCCTCCTCCATACTATTGTAATTTTCCTCTACGTTATTTTGTATGTTTGTCACTCTCTTGTGACTCGCTGGGGTGCTTTGATAGTCGAAGCAGACCTTGTGCTGTTGAGGCTATAGAGGTGAGCAGAGTAAGCCGGATTCCCCGTTCGGACTTCTCAGTTGACATCTACCCCTTGGCGTTCATATGACCTTGTGCAGTTGGGAGCGCCGTAAAAACTTACTAAAACTAAACTAAATCTGTACCATACAGTTGATACACACAGGTAGACAGAATCACTCTAGTAAGCTCAAAGATCCCTTGCCCATCTTGTTCCAGTGTGGAGCTCCCTTCAACACTCGAGTCCAAATTTAAAACATATTTAGAGACACATTAATTTATGAAACAATTTCCCGATAGCCTCACTTCCGTGTGATCTAACAGTGCAGCGACAATGGGTTGTGATATTACTATTGGAAGAGGCTAGCCGTACGTAAGGACGTCTAGCCGTACGTAAGGACGTCTAGCCGTACTTAATATTGATGGCTGAATTGTA
>NW_004797836.1:504288-509288 GCF_000002075.1 Aplysia californica
TCTCTCATCTCCCCCCCCCCCCCTCTCTCTCTCTCTCTCACACACACTCCTCCTCTCTCTCTCACCCCCTCTCTCTTTCTCTCTCTCATCCCCCCTCTCTCTTTCTCTCTCTCATCCCCCCTCTCTCTCTCTTTCTCTCTCTCATCCCCCCCTCTCTCTCTCTCTCTCTCTCTCTCTCTCTCTCTCTCTCTCTCTTCTCTCAAACAAAAGCCATTGTAAGGGGAGCCAACTCTTGTCAGATTTGGAAGCGTCATCTTTCACAGCGACCGCCCTTGCAAAACTGATCCCTGATTCAAGTTCAAGTTTCCCAAAAGAGAAAGAATCTACTAGATATAGATCTATCTCTAGATTCTAGATCTCTAGATAACTAGAACTAGATCTACATCTATCTTCTAGATCTAGAATTTCTGCTGACGAATTTTTCCGGAGGAAAGAGAGACAAACATTCCTGTCATTTCTGAGGCAGGGCATCGTTGTGTTGGCCTACCGTAGGTTGTTTTGTAAGTTAGTTCCTCCAGGCTTGAATGTTTTCTTTGGATGTTATTGTGAGCTGTTGAATGTTTTATTTATTGGGTGTTATTGTGAGCTGTTAAATGTTTTATTTGGATGTTAGGTAAATTTCTACTTTCACTTCCGCACACAGATGCACTGTTTCAGGGGTCAGACTGCTGCTGTACTCTGTACTGTTTGCTGCAGATCACACATAAAGCCACTAAAACTGTCGCAAATCAATTATTTTCAAGACAATTTCAAATCTAACTGTAAAATATCAAATTATGGGTAAAAACAGGGGGGCATGCCCCCCTGCCCCCTGTAACCCCCCAGATTTTCTTTCACCCCAGTGGGGCAGGCCCCCCTGGAACCCCCCGATTGGTCCAAAGCTTGTCTATCTTGGTTAAAAACAATCAAATATTTCAAAAACTATTAATTTGCGACGGAAATGAAGTTGATATTCGTGTTCAGCGCATCAATATTTAGTAGAAAATGGACAACTGGTAGCTGAGTGTGAGACGGGAGGGAAAGTAAAAAAATACCAGATATATATAGATCTATGTTATTGTGAGCTGTTGAAGGTTTTCTTCTTGACGTCTATCACCACCAAAAAATAAGAAGCAAAGCCGAGAGCAAGCTTGCTGACTTCTTGTTTTGCTGGATTCTAGGCTATAGCCCATTCTAGATCTAGATCTATCATGAAGGTTCTAGAGTCTGAATTCTAGATCTATATCTAGATCTAGAATCTAGATCTAGATATTAGATCTTAAACTTTAGAAATGGGTGCCTAGCGAGAAATCTAGATTCTAGATCTAGAAAGGAAGAGGCTAGCCGTACTTAATTTTTGGTAGCGTCACAAGTGACACGGTGGCAATTGACGAAAATTGACTTTTTGTCAATTGCCACCGAGTGAAGCGGTGTCAAGTCTGAAAACAACACCATCTTTAGCATTTTATACATGATTAATGTGTGTCCAATGGGTCAATTTGTTCTCAACTAATTTCATTGGACGAGCATCTAGTCTAGAGCTACGGTACCGACTTGGCGTGTTTCAATGAGACGTATCTAGATCTAGGCTAGCCGGCGCTTTTTCGGTAGTTCCCACCCCGCAATTGTTATTCGCCGGTTTTGGCCTCAAGAGAGGGGGGTTTCAGGGGGGTTTGCCCCCTGTCCTAATACAAATGTGGTTGTGGGGGAGGGGGGGGGGGGTTCAGGGGCCCTGAATTTTACCATAATTTGATGTTTTGCACTTGCTAGGTTTTATACCTTAGCTCGCATCAAACGTATAGATCTCGATGTAGGTCAGGCTCAAAATATAAGGGGGGTGGGAACTATCGAAAAAGCACCGGCTAGCCTTAGCCTACACTTTGATGTAGAACCAACACAGGCAATTCTAGAAGTCGAAGGTCACAAACGCACACAGACTCAAGCAGAAATTCACGTTATATCGGGGAACATAAATCGGGGGACGGGGGTCAGGAAAAGACACACACACACAGACACACACACACACACACACACACACACACACACACACACACAACACAGAGCACTCAAGCCTCAAGCACAATATAAGCTAGATCTACCGACAAACGCAAAGAGCTCCAATTTACTCAGTGGCAATTGACAAAAGTCAATTTTTGTCAATTGCCATCACGTCACTCAGTGGCAATTGACACTACCTTAATCATTACGAATGACGGCTAGACTAAGTACGGCTGGGCTGGTTGGCTACGGCTAGACAGCTGGGCTAGCCGTACTTATAAATTCTTAATATGATGGCTAGACTTAGGCTAGACTACCATTTTTTAAAAATGGGCCTACTGAATTGTAAATATTTTTCGCAGTGGCTATTTTTACGGCGAGCCGTAAATAAGATAGCCTCCCGGGCTATTTTTACGGCGGTCACAAACTGATGACGTAGAACACGTTTTTTTGGTGGAATGGTAGATTCTATACAGATGCTATGGCCAATCGTACCAGGCACAATTTTGATATTTGAATGTAAAAAAAAATATATATATATATAGATCTATGTGTTTCTGTACCCTGAAATTGCATCACAATAATTAATAAATTAATCCTTGTGAACAAAAAAAAAAAAATTTTAGATCTACACCTCTATCAAAAATCTGCTCAGTGCAAAGGAAGGAGGAACAGTTTAACGGCATTCCCAAGGCGAAAAGTGTTAACTCCAAAATGGCCGCTCTTCTTGTGGGTGTGGTACATGTAGTGATGTCGGTGAATGAGATGATGATGCTGGCAGTGGTGATGGTAATGATAATGACGAGGAGGTGGTGGTGGTGATGGTGATAAAGAGAGGGTGAATGATGATGGTGGGGAGAAGAAGAAGGAAGCGGTGGTGGTGGAGGAAGGGAGAAGGAAGATGAAGAAGAGAATAGAATGATGGTGAAGAGGAGGAAATGGAAAACCTGTGGGGCTGTTCAAATATAATCTTACACTTTTGGGGACGTTTTTTAAACACCAAACCCAAATACAGTCCATGCCGGCTCTAAGCACGGTCGTCGGGAGAAAGCTTAAGCGTGCTTAAAGCCGAAGCGTGCTTGAGTGCGAAGTAGACATAATCCAGAGATTTTCAGGTAGAAAATTCCCCGTGCTATTTCCCTTAGTTTGTAAGTTGGCCTATAGCGGTCCCGCAAAAGTGTGCACTGTTATTTAGACACCCGCCATGGTAGTTTTTGTTCGCTTGTTTGTTTTTGTTTTGTGGTCGAATGGGAAATGAAAACTTAATTTAGACGGCTAGTCACGATACAGCACACTAGGACTACTGTAACACACTGCCTGTGCGTACCACTGCCCGCTGTGCCACTCATACCACCGCCTTCATCCCACCTCGCGCGTGATACACAATCAGGATTATCGGATAGCGAGGGTCAAAGGTGAAATCGCAGCCAGCCTCCCTTTCTTGTCTCCCCGACTCTCTTTGTATTTTTTTTGGTCGTGTGTAGCTTTGCCCTAGGCCTAGGCTAGATCTTATGTCTGCGCGCACGGCTGTGTGCATCTCTCTGCCTTCCTCTCCGCCCGTGTGAGTGTGCGAGTCCATCACTTGCATTCTTTGTGTTTCTCTTGACACACTCCACTGCTGCGGTGTAGACTGTGTTCGAACTTCGATGGGTCATCATGAAAATATTGACTGTCTTGTAAATGAAGTGTGCTTGAAGCCAAGGTTGCCGTGCTTAAAGGCGTGTAATTTACATAGCAAAAATTCGGTAAGAGCCGTTTAGCGTGCTTGAGTCCAGAACGTGCTTTAAGCCGGCGTGCTTAAAGCCGGCATGGACTGTACCACTTTTCTCACATTTGCCTCCAACCCCCACCCACACCAATTTAATATTAGTACTTTTTCCGATCTTCAACTTCCATTATTATTTGAAAGATACCTGTACTAACTATACCGTATACGTGGCTTTTTTTAACCCACTAAAAAAAAAAAATCATTTCAGTTAATGCAATTTAATCAAACCATATGAAGTAGGAAGAACGCATACATGTGGAAGACACTGAGACTGTTGTCAATGCAGTAGGTACGTGCCTTACAAATAAAAGACATCAAGACACTAAAAGATCAACAAAACAGTTGCAAAGTTACAAAGAAACATTAAGAAATTAGATATCCACTGACAGAATTTTCATCATAATTTCAAAATTATTAGTAAACCACCCCCCCTCCCCCTCTCCAAAAACAAAAACAACGGGGATCTGCAGTGATCATCTGGGTCTTGTTACTGGCATTTATCCACTTTTTCTTTGACCTTTTCTTCCCAGTCATGAGCAAAACGTTCATCTCACAGAAGTGCCATATTTGGTTAACCTCCCCACCCACCAATCTTCCACTTTTCTTACAGAAGCCAAAGACACCTTTCCCCTCTGAGGTGTAAGTTTATATTTTGAACGGCTCCTATAGGCCTAGATCTAATACATTGAGGCATGTCGCGTACATGAGAGGCGGAGTAGGGTTGCTTTTCGAGGATCGCCGTAAAAAAAGCCTGGGACTCACTGGGAGGCTATCTTTACGGCTTGCCGTAAAAATAGCCTCTGTGTAAATGTTTAGTATGCAGTACCTAAAGTATTTGTATTTGAGACGAAACCAGGGGCCTAAATGACAGTGCATGTATTTTAAACCTCCTGTTTTCTCATGTTAATAGGGCCAAAGATAAGGACGGCTAGACTGTCAGGCTAGCCGTACTTAATATTGATGGCTGAATTGTACATGAAATGTTTAGTTTGCAATGCCTAAAGTATTTGTATTTCAGGCAAAACCAAAAGGTGCCTTACTGACTTGCATGTATTTGAACCTGAATAATTACTAGATCTAGATCTAGTGAGAATGAGACCTGTACTTGACAGGCAGGTTTGAGTCGATAGGGCCAAACCTAGATCTAAGTACGGCTAGATATCTAGATATCTAGATAAGTACGGCTAGACTGCTAGAAAATCTAGATCTAGATATCTAGATTTAGACTAGTAGATCTAGACTAGATCTAGTAATT
>NW_004797836.1:511740-512741 GCF_000002075.1 Aplysia californica
GGGTCGCTACCCGGATTCGAACCCGGGACCTTTGAATGAGAGGCCAACACCTTAGCCTCTAGGCCACGAGAGCCCCCCTTCACTTCGTACAGGTGGGAATGGGCACCGTTTCATAGGCAGCGAAATTCCAATTTGTTGTCAGTATGTTAATGTCTGAGCGCCTGTAAAATGAAACTTGCTCTGTATGCTTCTCAGGAAGATGAGATTGTTTCTGAGTGCTATCAGTGGTAGGTTTTCAAGGGTAATATATTCATATGATAATTGTTATACATGTAGTTCTACATGTAGCATAGATTGCACAGTGTATAGAGCTTGCTGATCGGCGCGAAAGTTCGCCAGACAATACATGGTAAAGGCTTCCCTGTCCCCGTAGTTTTATGCAAAAAAAATAATTCTGAAATTATGCAAAATGAGCCCAAAAATGTGAAATTATGCGAATCTGTTAATTTTAACAAAGAATAATAAAGGAAAATAATCAGAAATTATGCGAAAAATGATCAAATTTGGCTAAATTATGCGGGGCGCATAAAACCACAGGGACAGGCTTCCCAGGCCGAGAGAGTGGGGCTGCCACCATGCAACGACGGCTCCACTCTATACAAAGTCAAGCACAGGTTCATTCTACAGCTCACCAACATCGGAGTGCACAGCCACATGCGCGTCCACAGATGAGCTGCAGGATTTCATCGTCATCTTGAACAACGAAGGACTACCTACCTACACTTCTATGTGGCACGACGTGGTGGAATCAAGTGCTCGTCCATTTTTGGACATACTATTGGGTTATTGGTATCAACCGAAAGCCTGTTCATTTGCCTTCCTTCTGGTGGAAAAACAATCCATCTATATTGAAAAGAAGTCGTGATATTTGCAACTGAAGGACAGGGTTGCCTGGTTTCAGAGGTAAAATTAGCGAGAAAATGGTCGCCAAAGTTTGGTAACTTATAAAGCTTGAGAGTCGTTGGAAACTACGTAGTCTAAGCAGCCATATGCACTGCTCA
>NW_004797836.1:516730-527029 GCF_000002075.1 Aplysia californica
CTGTATCCCTCTCAGCCCAGGTCTGTCTGCTGGGATGTTGTATCCCTCTCAGCCCGGGTCTGTCTGCTGGGATACTGTATCCCTCTCAGCCCTGTGGAACAGGATCAAAAGCCCGCCTCCCAAATTGCGTTGATGGTCTGTGTGGGTGGTTGGAGGGTGTCACTGGTAGGTCTGTGTGGGTGGTTGGAGAGTGTCACTGGTTGGTCTGTGTGGGTGGTTGGAGGATGTCACTGGTAGATGTGTGTGGGTGGTTGGAGGATGTCACTGGTAGGTCTGTGTGGGTGGTTGGAGGGTGTCACTGGTAGGTCCAAGATCTACTTCTTTACTTTCCCTCAATATTTACCGTGACTGTATCGATGTCAGTCTCTTTACTGACACTATATGACCGTTATTGTGTCGATGTGTGTCTCTTTACTGACACTATATGACCGTTATTGTGTCGATGTGTGTCTCTTTACTGACACTATATCACCGTGATTGTGTCAATGTGTGTCTCTTTACTCCAACTCAAAAACTCAAGCTGGTGTTTGTGTCAACATTTCGCAGGAAAAGGGAAGGGAACTCCGTCCTTGAAGAAGGGCGTGCACTGTGTGAGGGTGGACTGTGACGAGGAATCGGACGCCAGCGATTGGCCGGGATTTTGAACCACTCGGCAGACATTGAAATAGAACCATGTGGACTCGTTTGTGTGTGTGAATGGATTCTTGATCTTGGATGTGCTCAAAGTGTATGTCTTCCTCGAGAAGTGAGGCGCTCGGCGGAATGACGAAGTCGGAGAAACGGACATTTCACCATCCTTGGATAATTCTTATAATTGAATTGTTTTTGTGGGTAGTCGGCGGGTGCTCTGGCGTGGTTTGCTTCTTCTTTCCCATCAAACATCTATCGTCTTTATCTCCCCTTCTTTTTTGTATTTGTTACTCCCTTGTAACACCTCTAATCTTCCGCACTTATATGACTTTATAATGTTGCAAGTGCCGTAAAACTCTTACTAAAACTAAAACGAATTCTTTTTTAAGAAGATACGGCACCTTTTATGTCTACTTAAAAAACACATTTCTGTATAGATTTTACTGAAACAAAGACAATAAAAATGTAAATTTGCAGTTTCCAAGGACACTTAAGGTATGGAAATCACTAAACCGTGGCGGCCATTTTCTCACTAATGTTACCTGGTTCACCGGGCGACGCCCACCTCTTTCAGTCACAAATAGCTCAACTTTTCCTCAAGATAGATAGAGGGATTTTATTTTCCTTTGAAACCAAGGCAAATGAAGGGGATATAAGATGATCCTATAACTCCATGTGCCTGAAGAATTGACGAGCGACTGATTCCTCCGCATTGTGTGTAGGCTACATGTGTGTCAGAAGTGTGTAGGCTACATGTGTGTCAGAAGTGTGTAGGCTACATGTGTGTCAGAAGTGTGTAGGCTACATGTGTGTAGGCTACATGTGTCAGAAGTGTGTAGACTACATGTGTGTCAGAAGTGTGTAGGCTACATGTGTGTCAGAAGTGCGTAGGCTACATGTGTGTCGGAAGTGTGTAGGCTACATGTGTGTCGGAAGTGTGTAGGCTACGTGTGTGTCAGAAGTGTGTAGGCTACGTGTGTGTCAGAAGTGTGTAGGCTACGTGTGTGTCAGAAGTGTGTAGGCTACGTGTGTGTCAGAAGTGTGTAGGCTACGTGTGTGTCAGAAGTGTGTAGGCTACATGTGTCTGTGGCTATGAGGACTAGGTGTGTGGCGTGCTGTAATGCTGAGTGCTGTCCACTGTAAAGAGTTTGTGTGTCTGAATGATGGGTTTATTCCTAGCTGTATATATATATATATTTCCTTTTGGCCCCCAGATTCCTCAGCGCTTAGAATAAGAATATCATGTTAGGTAGTGATCTTTGTACCATGATGTGAACTAGAATATATATATAGGTCTATGTTATAGGAGGGCCGATATAAATATTAAGTATTTTTAATTTAATTATATTATTCTATAATGAAGAAGAGGGTTGTTGTTCTGGGTGCATGTACTGGTGACAGAGTGGGGTCCACGTACACTCAAGTCTGTGGCACCCACCTGTGTTCTTGGTTCACCTGTGTTCTCGGTGCATGTACTGGTGACAGAGTGGGGTCCACGTACACTCAAGTCTGTGGCACCCACCTGTGTTCTTGGTTCACCTGTGTTCTTGGTTCACCTGTGTTCTTGGTTCACCTGTGTTCTTGGTTCACCTGTGGTCTTGGTTCACCTGTGTTCTTGGTTCACCTGTGTTCTTGGTTCACCTGTGTTCTTGGTTCACCTGTGTTCTTTGCTTCTCTGAGATTGCTCAAGTACTGACGGAACACCATGAGGGATTCCATTATCTTTCAGTTTACCACCGATGTCGTGGTAACCGTCTCGGCTCTGACTCCACTGTGCTATAGATAGATGTGGTAACCGTGTCGGCTCTGACTCCACTGTGCTATAGATAGATGTCGTGGTAACCGTGTCGGCTCTGACTCCACTGTGCTATAGATGTAGTCGTAACCATGTCGGCTCTGACTCCACTGTGCTATAGATAGATGTCGTGGTAACCGTGTCGGCTCTGACTCCACTGTGCTATAGATGTAGTCGTAACCGTGTCGGCTCTGACTCCACTGTGCTATAGATGTAGTCGTAACCATGTCGGCTCTGACTCCACTGTGCTATAGATAGATGTCGTGGTAACCGTGTCGGCTCTGACTCCACTGTGCTATAGATGTAGTCGTAACCATGTCGGCTCTGACTCCACTGTGCTATAGATAGATGTTGTGGTAACCGTGTCGGCTCTGACTCCACTGTGCTATAGATAGATGTCGTGGTAACCGTGTCGGCTCTGACTCCACTGTGCTATAGATGTAGTCGTAACCGTGTCGGCTCTGACTCCACTGTGCTATAGATGTAGTCGTAACCGTGTCGGCTCTGACTCCACTGTGCTATAGATGTAGTCGTAACCATGTCGGCTCTGACTCCACTGTGCTATAGATAGATGTTGTGGTAACCGTGTCGGCTCTGACTCCACTGTGCTATAGATAGATGTCGTGGTAACCGTGTCGGCTCTGACTCCACTGTGCTATAGATGTAGTCGTAACTGTGTCGGCTCTGACTCCACTGTGCTATAGATGTAGTCGTAACCGTGTCAGCTCTGACTCCACTGTGCTATAGATGTAGTCGTAACCATGTCGGCTCTGACTCCACTGTGCTATAGATAGATGTTGTGGTAACCGTGTCGGCTCTGACTCCACTGTGCTATAGATAGATGTTGTGGTAACCGTGTCGGCTCTGACTCCACTGTGCTATAGATGTAGTCGTAACCGTGTCGGCTCTGACTCCACTGTGCTGTAGATGTAGTCGTAACCGTGTCGGCTCTGACTCCACTGTGCTATAGATGTAGTCGTAACCATGTCGGCTCTGACTCCACTGTGCTATAGATAGATGTTGTGGTAACCGTGTCGGCTCTGACTCCACTGTGCTATAGATAGATGTTGTGGTAACCGTGTCGGCTCTGACTCCACTGTGCTATAGATGTAGTCGTAACCGTGTCGGCTCTGACTCCACTGTGCTAGCGGGTGGTTGAAGGGTGCTCTGGTGTGGTTTGCTCCTTTCTGTCCTATCAACCATCTGTCGTCCTTATCTCCCCTCCTTCTTATTTGTGTTTATTACTCTCTTGTAACACCTCTAATCTTCGGCACTTGTATGACCTTATTGTGTTGCAAGTGCCGTAAAACGTTTACCAGAACTAAAACCACTGTGCTATAGGCTAGATAGTGAGTTTCTTTTCTGTGGTTGTGATGTGATATTACAACTAGTGTGACTTTGTTTCTAGAGAGGGGACCATCACATTGATGTTTGTGAGGGATCGTGGTGAAATCGTGCGCTTGTCAAAAAAAATGAAGTAACAAAAATCGGCACTTTTAGCCAATGGGCAAGTTTTTTCAAATGTTCTTTGTTTGGCTCATACCTTTTATGTCACTTTAAAAAAACACATTTTTTGTTTTGATTTTACTGAAAAAACTGTTAAAGGCACAAAAAATGTAAATGTTCAGTTTCCACGGAATCTCACTCTCAGGCTATGGAAGTTACCAAACTTTGGCGGCCATTATGATTTCCTCGCTTATTCTACCTCTGAAACCTGGCGACCCAGACCTCCTTCGATCGCAAATATTTCAACTTTTATTCAACATAGATGGATATTTTTTTTTTACCAAAAGGAAGGCTAATGAACAGGCTTTAAGATGTTACAAATAACCTTATATGCCCAAAAATTGACAAGCGCCTGATTCCACCACGTCACAACTCATTTTCTTTTACATTAGTTGCAAATGTATACTGTGTCCGAGATCCGTGTCAGGTCCATTTGTGTTGACATCTCAGTTGTGTCCAGAAGGGTACGTGTGTCAGAATGAGAGAATGTCTTCATTAAATAAACATGTTGGTTTTGTCTGATCTCATGCTTTCAGCGTTTGTGAGGGGTAGATGTAGATGTAGATTGGTACAGTCAGGGGTAGATGTAGATGTAGATTGGTACAGTCAGGGGTAGATGTAGATGTAGATTGGTACAGTCAGGGGTAGATGTACATTGGTACAGTCAGGGGTAGATGTACATTGGTACAGTCAGGGGTAGATGTACATTGGTACAGTCAGGGGTAGATGTACATTGGTACAGTCAGGGGTAGATGTACATTGGTACAGTAGGTATCACAAACTAAAATTTCATCTTGATGTGAGCATAGAACCAGGCGTGCATTTTGAAAGCCAATTAAAAAAACAAGCAAAATATTTTTTAAAATGAAGAAAATCTGTCAAGAAATAAATGTTTTATGAATTTTTCTTTATTTTTAGACTTTAAAAAATCCGTTCATGCTTCTCAAAGTGAAAATGAGCCATTTTTATTGCTGCATAGAAAAAAGAAACAGCGTCATGTCCTCAGTTACATTTCAAAAGTCCATAGAAAAGATACACAGGAAGCAATAGCCAAGAGGAATCTGGTCTAAATTTGCTTTGTAAATTGCTACATTGTCAAAGGCAATACAATTCTTATTATATCGAAGGTCATATTTACATCAGAATAGACCAAAAGTCATTTTATGACAGCATATAGTATAAAAAGTATAAGACCCATCACTCTGAAAGTTCTTTCTCTCCAAACACACCAAAACAGAGATTACCCCCAATTTTTTTAAAGCATCTTACGCACATATTTACTAGTGGGCCAGTTATTGCAAAAATCGGCCGAATCATTCACATCGTCATACAAGCACCAAAATTGGCACACATATCCATTATGACATGTGTATTCATAAATCGAACGTTTACCACGCAATTTTTTCAAAATGGCCGCCATTTTTCAAAATGGCCGCCATTGCCCGTATGCACAACCCTATGATACTATAATGTCGCACAGCATGAGGCAGTAGAGCAAATTATATGATTTTGGTGTCAAAATATGTGTAATCAACCATGAAGAATCCAAATTTGCATATATATGCTTACAAGTCAATGCATTCAAAGCTTGTACAATGTATATCCACTATGCTGCCTCTGCTGAGACACCAAGCCCGCGCTGCAGCTACAGTAAGACATGTCGTGGACAAAATTAGGGATGCAGTGAGGTTTCTTAACCACGGACAAGTGCCTGTGATCACAACAGAGCAGCCGATATATGCCATAGCCGAACAGATCACGTGGCAGTGGCCTAAAGATTATAATAATAATAGATAGCATTTGTATAGCGCATATCCCCGCTCAACAGCAGGCTCTATGCGCTTTACACTATATTATTACCCCAGCAGACCATAGAACACTCCGAAACATTCTCAGCTTCCCGGGAAGCATAAAACTGATAAGATCTTTCGCTGTCTATAGCCGGGTACCCATTCCCACCTGGGTGAAGTGAGGAAAATTCGTGTAAAGTGCCTTTCCCAAGGACACAACGTCGGGTCACTGACGGGATTCGAACCCACGACCTTACGGTTGCGAGTCCGAGAGGCT
This sequence comes from Aplysia californica, assembly GCF_000002075.1. NCBI lineage: Eukaryota > Metazoa > Mollusca > Gastropoda > Aplysiida > Aplysiidae > Aplysia > Aplysia californica. The sequence goes on from NW_004797836.1 coordinate 522,729, forward strand.
AACCACACGGCCACCGACGCCACTAATGTAGGAATCATGAAGATACAAGCTCGTTCTATGCACGATAATATAATGAAGGCAAACATTGACTTCTTTCAGCAATTGCCAGCTTTTCTAAAATTTATTCATTTCCTGTCAGAACAGAGAATGCGGTCTACATGAGTTCTTCCGTTTCGAGTATCAGTCAAGTCCAGCATCTCTGAGTCATGGAGGAAGGTTGCATGTCCGCCAGAAGTCACAGCTAGCAGCCACACCGGATGACAAAGTTACACCACAATCATGAAGAAGCTGATACATGTACAAGAAGAATCTCCCTACATTGGATACTGTAAGGGGGGGGGGGGGCTTCGAAACAGTCATGATAAAAGCCAGTGACCTAGATGTTCTTGTGATTGCTGTTGCCATTTCTCACAATTACAGGAAATGGGACTCCAGGAAATGTGGCTAGCTTTTGGGCAAGGACGAAATCTGAAGTGAATCTCCGTGCATGAGCTCACCACAACCCTCACTCCAGAGAGGAGCAGTGGTATTCTGCTCTCCCATGCCTTTACAGGCTGTGATGTCGTGTCTGCATTCTGTTGAAAGGGCGAAAGGTCAGCATGGCAGACGTGGGATGTGTGTCCTGAAGCTGTTGATGATGCACGACTGGAGCTCTCTCCAAGGAAGCACAGATCCTACGAAGCTATTCCACCAACTTGTACAGCCCTTGTTCAGCACATTAGACGTGCTACATACCAGTTAGCATGCATGGAGCCGGGCTTTGGAGTGTCAGTTTGAAGAGGAAAGTCTTGCAGAAGAGGGCAGGAAACAAGAAGAAGACTGCTGGAGTATCCTATGGTCTGAGCTCCAACCCATTGCTCAGAGTTGCCAGCAGCTTACGAAATGCCAGTGCAAGACGCTGTGTCGTGGACGTTGCAAGTGCTACAAGCTCAGTTTGAGCTGCACAACAATGTGCAGCTGCACCTGCTGAATTGGAGTGATTAATGCTCAGCTGGTCATGATAATGATTTTACATGCAGGTTTACCATACTGTAGGCCTATTTTGCTTAGCTTACTACTTACTCATTTCCATTGTCAGATACATGTATTACACAATGTAACGTATTGTTAAATATCTGTAAAAATCAACAAAATCAGTGTTTGGTAGCTTTTCATTCATTTAAAAGACTTCACTTTGTCAGATTCTAATTCTCAATCGTCAAAAATGTCAGAAACGATTTTGGTATCCTAAAAACTGGATAAGAAGAACCATAGATGCACCAAAGAGTCTGTGAATGGCCGCTATCTTGGAAAATGGCCGCCATTTTAGATTTTCACGTGGCTGGCAATCTTTTATGAAATAACAGCCCAAAAGTAATGTGCATGCCAATTTTGGTGCTTGTATGACGATGTGAATGAACCACAAAGGCACAGATATATTCCAAAGAGCCCGCAAATGGCCGCCATCTTGGAAAATGGCCGCCATTTTGGATTTTCATGTGGTAAACGTTCTTTTATGAAACAACAGCTCAAAAGTAATGTGCATGCCAATTTTGGTGCTTGTGTGACGATGTGAATGATTTTACACTTAGCTGCCCCACTATACTGAGTTATGGGATCCCTAAAACGCTAGAATGAACTAAAAATGACACGAGGGCAAAAAATTGACAAAATATGTCGATTTTGCAGGATTTTGGACATTGATAGAATCACAACAAATTAAGCTACAGTAACGAATCTGCTATCATTTTAAAGCTGATCAAAAGCTCTAACGGACCACAGTGGACCTGAACGTATAACATCACCAAGTAGGCCTAATTAATTATAGTGTGTTGAAAAAGGTAAGTATTCACATTTGACTAAATTGACGACAGGTTGTGCATATAGGCTACTAATACTATGCACTAATCGGTGGCTGATATCATTGTACCAACGAGTGATTGATCACTGCAGAACATTCAAATATGCTCTAGATATGTCATATATGTCAAAAAGCTAGGCACAGATTCACACCCTGAGATCAAACAATACAAGTACAAGTCAAATCAAAAGACATGGACAGGTGAAAGACTATAATAATAGATAACACTTGTATAGCGCATATCACCGCTCAACAGCAGGCTCTATGCGCTTTACACTCTATTGGAAGACTATAATAATAGATAACACTTGTATAGCGCATATCCCCGCTCATCAGCAGGCTCTATGCGCTTTACACTATATTGGAAGACTATAATAATAGATAGCACTTGTATAGCGCATATCCCCGCTCAACAGCAGGCTCTATGCGCTTTACACTATATTGGAAGACTATAATAATAGATAGCACTTGTATAGCGCATAAACCCGCTCAACAGCAGGCTCTATGCGCTTTACACTATATTGGAAGACTATAATAATAGATAGCACTTGTATAGCGCATATCCCCGCTCAACAGCAGGCTCTATGCGCTTTACACTCTATTGGAAGACTATAATAATAGATAACACTTGTATAGCGCATATCCCCGCTCAACAGCAGGCTCTATGCGCTTTACACTATATTGGAAGACTATAATAATAGATAGCATGTGTATAGCGCATATCCCCGCTCAACAGCAGGCTCTATGCGCTTTACACTCTATTGGAAGACTATAATAATAGATAACACTTGTATAGCGCATGTCCCCGCTCAACAGCAGGCTCTATGCGCTTTACATTATATTGGAAGACTATAATAATAGATAGCACTTGTATAGCGCATAAACCCGCTCAACAGCAGGCTCTATGCGCTTTACACTATATTGGAAGACTATAATAATAGATAGCACTTGTATAGCGCATATCCCCGCTCAACAGCAGGCTCTATGCGCTTTACACTCTATTGGAAGACTATAATAATAGATAACACTTGTATAGCGCATATCCCCGCTCTACAGCAGGCTCTATGCGCTTTACACTGTATTGGAAGACTATAACGTGTGTAGTATGTTCTATGATAGTGACCCTCCACTCCTACAGCCTCCTCAACCTCTACTAAGTCAAAGTGCTTTCATTTATTGTGCAAAACAACTGCTCAAAATGTCACAAAGTTTTCTTCTTGATCCTGAAACTTTGAGGTTCTTTTGACCTAACCTTATCTTTCTGTACTTGATCTGATATTTCAGATCCTCCACTTTTTCTGTCTTGTAGAGAAAAGTTTCCAGACAATTGACAGCATCATTTGTAACAACACACGTTCGGACACTATCATAGGACGAAGACAACAAAGCATCTCTTGTCAGGCCAAGTCTCGAGAGGGGTTCAGGCAACTCCAAGTTGAAGTCCTCACGGGCATCTAAAAAAGCCTGCAAGTCGTTGGGTTGAGACTGAACAACTTCAACGGCAATCGACCATCCATACTCGAGCTGACCTCGTGTAACAGAACGATACTTCTCACCAGGGAAAAGTTTGTAGAACCACGTAGTTACCTAAAAAAAATATTTAAAAAATAAATTAAAAAATAATAAATAAATAATTTTTATTGACCCCAGAAGGGCAATTTTGTTTACAATAGCAAACATAACACACACACATAAAGCAGGCGCGGTTCCTCCACTGAGCACGGTCGTGCAGTGGTGCCCACATTTTTAAATTGTTCTGTTACGTAAAACACCCACAATAATAAAATAAAAAGAAGTCAGAAACAAACACTAGCCAAATATTATATCAATACAAGGTCCTCACTGGCGCCATAACTGTCATTTCTGTGTCTATAGCGCCGTAAAAGATCTACTATGCCATGCCAAAGTCCTCGCGCTTTAGCTAAACATTATAGGATATTCAACAGTGTAACTTGACCTATAGATCGCTCTTGGGGATAACCCAAGCGATGACGACACTCGTAGCGAGTTTGGCTGTACATTAATATCAATAAGACGGCACATCTCAAATGTGCTCCTGTCGAATAGTGCCGAAACATAGCCCACAGTAGGCAGTCTAAAAATAAACGCCACAGACCGTACGCTTTTCTTTGCCAATATAATGTGAGCCCCGAGCAATCCAGCGGAGTGCTCAAGTGAATTGTGATTGGTTCACTATCTTGCCACTATTTTAAGTGACTCTGTGATCGTGAACCTGAGGAAGGTGAACGTGACATACTTAAGTCACCGTCCTATGAGTTGTGCCTTTGAACGGTTTTGTAGTGGAGTGGTGAAAGTTATTACTTGAGTGTTCAGTTCCAATACTGGATGAACGAAATTGATGTTTAGCTAACAAACAAATTTAGTACTAGAAATCAAAGCGACAAGTAAAAAGAATGAAAATAAAAGTACGAGGTCCTCCCTCATCAACCCAAAGATTCTA
>NW_004797837.1:0-955 GCF_000002075.1 Aplysia californica
CGCGTGTGTGTGTGTGTGTGTGTGTGTGTGTGTGTGTGTGTGTGTGTGTGTGAGTGAGTGTTGGTCAAGTTCCTGGCCTCTGACCCTTACACTATTGTAAATATTCACATTGCTCATGGTACTCACCAAAACACGAAGGCGTTCTCAGACACCAAGCTCGAACAGACTGAGGTATTCTGCTTTCCTGGGCTCAAATTGCTGTGTAAGAAAAACCTGGAAGAAAAAAAAAAATATGTTAAGGATATGGCACAATAAAAGTCAATTCCACAAAATTGTGAGATCGCCAGCGAGACATAGCCTACTACCACAAACCCTATTTATCTTAGAAACAAATGATTCCAAGACACACCTCTTCTACAACAACAACATTTTTTTTTTTGAAAAAAAAGGAAAAAAGAAAAAGAAACAGCCACAAGAGAACAGATACCCTTCCCCACCCCACAGAAAAAACAACAAACAAACAAATGAACAAATGAACAAACAAACCAACAAACAAAAACAAAACATAGAAAAAAACCTTGCCCAGGGCACTTTCCAACTACACAAATATCAAACGCTCTTGAAATTGTCTTGAACAATTCAAGACGAAAATCTGTCTTGATTCCAAAAGATCTCAGGAAAAACCCAGAACACACAATTTTTTAAAAAAAGAAGAAAAGCTAGACTCAATAGATAGGCTGTTTAAACGGATAAAAATGTATAACTATGTGTACAGTCATAATCATGTGTTTAAATGAGGCCAATTTTTCTAAAATTCAACTGCAGGCTGTTTGTCAAGTCTAAAACAAAATTTATATACAATATATATATCATATATCATCATTTGATTACGTCCCTTGTAACGACCGACTATTGGATGGAAGATGAGAAATCAAAAGAAGACCTGATATATCAAACTGTAACCTATCTGACAGAGAACTGTTGATAAAAAACTTTTTTTTTGGGGGGGGGGGGC
>NW_004797837.1:3431-5525 GCF_000002075.1 Aplysia californica
CAAAGATTACGGAGCAAGATAGAACAGCAGGCGAGAGACAGGAGGAGAGAGTGGGGAGAGAGACAGCCAGATGGATAGACAGAATAGACAAACAGTTGAGACAGTCTGACAGGGAAAGACAGAAGAAGACAGACAGGTAAAGAGACAGCCAAAAGGAGACAGGCATAGAAAGAGAGGGAGAGAAAGAGACCTAAAAAAAAAAAAGACCGACAAACGTACAGACAGACACATGGACAGACAGAGTAAACGAAAGTGAGGGACAGCAGATGGAAAGACAGGCAGAAGAAGAAAAAAAACGGAGGCAACGAAAGAAACAGAATTCTGTATGATCGCTTTTCCCATAAAAGTTCACATGCACGTCGTTGCACGTGCATTCCGCCTTGTTACGAACTTTTATTAACGTGCACCAAGTAACCCGCTCGCTCTAGAAATAACTTGCTTAATCACCTCGTGAGTTTCATAACTGAGTTTACAAAATAACGATATTTTCAACTGTTTCCAAGCGAAATGCATAACGCATTGCCCTACACAGCATAATCAAAAAGACACAAAATATGTTCAGACATGCGTTTTCTACATAACGTCCCACCGCTCGGAATATGAATGCGTCACTCGTTCGTTTTTCTAAAGTCACGTTCATGCAATATCCCATTTGTTTGTTTATTTGGTCGGTTAACCCCTTCACTACCAAGCTCAACAATATTGAGAACTATGTGTGGTAGGGCTACAGAACAGGTCTGGGACTGAAAGGGTTAAAGAGAATTACGAAGACATAATGACGGTTGTTTAGTGCATTGAAGATTTTTGGACGTTTGTTTGTATTAGTTAAGTGAAGCATATCGACTCGATATCGCTTATTTAGTGCTGGGGGAAAAGTAAGACAAACAGAAACAACAGATGGAAAATGAAGAAGTACGACATACCAGAGATGGGCGCCCTCTGACCGCCCACATGAAAGGAACTGGCAACACAGACCGACAGAAGAAAAAGGATGGATTTAAATAAGTAGGACATTCCAGTTGCTCCTTCAAACAACCTTCTCAAAAAGTATAAACCTTATCTGGAAACAGGCTATGGATTATTATGCCGAATTTCAAAATTATACAGGTTTAACGCCACCTTCGAACACTTTAAGGTCGTTTAAGATGCGTGACTTTCGAAGTTAACGAAAACCAAATCGGGGGAGAACCTAAATGACTTCCCAAAACAACCCAAGTTCATAACGCCCCGTTGGGGATTTGAACCTGGGCTATCTGCTCTGTAGTCCAGCATGATACCCAACTGAAAGAACAGCGCGGTGCGCCCTAAGATTATTACAACTGTCTATTAATAAATATTTGTATGAACCACGCGCTCTAGGGAAAATGACAACCAGGAGCAACATCACCATTATGCTTTCCGACAGAAAAAATATCGTAGACGTGAATACTGAGGCAGCTATATTTAATAACATGTTGGAAGTTTTATCAGGATTCATCATCATCATCATCATCATCATCATCATCATCATCATCATCATCATCATCATCATCATCATCATGATTATGCACAGCAGATAGTAAAACGGTCAAGACCTGGTAGTATTTCCAAAAATATTTTATGACAAGTTCAACGTTTCGCCCTCAACGGGCTTCATCAGGAACATTCAAAATAATTATAAATGACTAGATCTACACTAGCTGTAAAAACCATCATCATCATCATCATCATCATCATCATCATCATCATCATCATCATCATCACCACCACCAACAACAACAACAACAACAACAACATTTCAATAAGAAATCTCTGGAGAGTGTTCTTAATTTTACCTCATCCTCCTCCTCCCCCCTCTCCCTCCAACCTCCACGCCCCCGTGCCCTCTTTTCTCCCCGTCCTCTAAGTAAAACAGTTTAATCACTAGGCCCTCGATTTAGACGACTTATTAAGCTGTGTCGCCAATGGTCTACTTCTCCCAAGCAAACAACCAAATACTCCCGGTCTGGATGAAAAGTACAATATCGACACCGACGTGTACAGAGGCACACTTTGACAGAAGAAGTTAGTACAAACAAGAACGAAAGTCCACTTTGGGAGTACACCATCTTCCTC
>NW_004797837.1:9001-10922 GCF_000002075.1 Aplysia californica
CTCTTTCTCATTTCTCACCATCCGCCTCTCTCTCTCTCTCTCTCTCTCTCTCTCTCTCTCGCTCTCTCTCTCCCTCACTCTATCTCAGACGTAGCATGCACTAAAGTATCACCCGCGCTCCCGAGAGACTAGCAGACAGACAGAAAGACAGACAGACACATAGACACAGACAGAGAAAAGAGTGTGTGTGTGCGAGTACAAATGAGCGCTTTGCGTATACCAACAACGACGTATCGCACTTGCACACCCCACCTATCTCACAGAACGACGTCTTATTTTCTCTCTCTCTCTCTCTCTCTCTCTCTCTCTCTCTCTCTCTCGCCGTATCCAAACTCGCACCCCTCAGCTATTGGAAACATGTGTATGTATTATGTCGCATCACCCTCGAGAGATCACAAGCCAAACATTCCTGGAGACTCTCAGATCGGATCTGTCGAGAACGCCGAACCTCACAGACATTGTGCACGCGCCACACAAAGCTGTGACGGATGGAGGAAATAGGCAGTGGAATCTGTTGTAAGTTGGAGTTAACACTCATGCATTTAATTAATTGGGTTTTCGTAATCGGTTCCTGACAAAATTAATGTCGGACTAGACAGAGCACACTTATCAAACGAAAATCGATCAGATTTTCTAATTTTTTTTTTTCAATTTTTCAACAAAAAAAAATCAAATGTTTTAAAAAAAATTTTTTTGGGGGGGACGGGGGTGTAAGAACTTTACGGCACATATACCACAATCAGGTCATATAAGCGCCGAGGATTAGAGGTATTACGAGAGAGTAACAACAAATACAAAAAGGAGGAGAGATAAGGACGATAACTGTATGATAGGAAAGAAGGACCAAATCGCACCAACTGGCAGTGGAATATGTCGACAGAAATAAACGATTTTGCAAAAACAGAAACTAATGTACTCAAGAATTTTACCTGTAAACCTGGGCGATATCTTCCACAAGTTGGTTGGGGTTTTTAATGGTAAAATTTGGAGGTCGGTGGGGAGAAATCTGGTACTGAGATATGTATTATTTTATACCCCACTTAGAAATACATAATATAGGTGGGCTGTACAAAAAAAAACCACACACACAAAAAAACCAACATAAGAACGTTTCATTCTTAAAGAAGACAAACGTGGGCATTGGCTATTTAATTTTAGTAAGAGATTTACTGCACTTGCAACAAAATAAGGGCATATAAGTGCCGAAGATTAGAAGTGTTGTAAGAGAGTGACAAACATAAAACAAAAGGAGGACAGATCAGGACGATAGACGTTTGATTGGAAAGAAGGAGCAAACCATACTAGAGCTCCCGCCAACCACCCATGCATCGGCTATAAAAAAACAAACAAACAAGTTGACAAGCATCAGTGCTAAGAGCATAGAAGACTGAACAGCGAAGATCTGAAAACGTATCGAAAAATGGAGGAAAAAAATGCTGATTCAGCGAAATCGTACGGGCATCAAGTACAAGTGCACGTTCTTTTACTGTCTGTCTGCACCGCATCACAGAAGAACTCTCCATTGACGGAGTCGCAGATCCATTAACCCTTCCTTCCTGGATCGTGAAGAGGACAAACAGATTGTTTATTTTTGGTTTGTTGTTATGAGCTATAGTGTTTTCCCCTCACCACCAGAGAGAGAGAGAGAGAGAGAGAGAGAGAGAGAGAGAGAGAGAGAGAGAGACGCCCACGCACACAAACACAGGCTCGCGCGTGCATCTTTCTAACGTGTTATGAAAGAAATGACAGGAAATGCAGAAGAAAAGGGGAGTTTTTTTATTCTTTTTATTTTACTGAGGCCCCATAGAGGGGAGCATAAAAGAATCCAAAACCTGTAAACATGTTAAATAAAGTCATTTTATTCACACACACTAACACAGACAGACAGACACACACACACACACACACACACACACACAGA
>NW_004797837.1:13705-14775 GCF_000002075.1 Aplysia californica
TCTCAGCTCGCGCGCACTGCATTTGATCTGTCTCCCACTACAGCAGACTCTTGCTCTTTCTGTGTGGGAGGAAAGGAACTAACTGATGGGCCAGTCTCTTAGTAAGTCCAAAAGGGTTCGGGGGAGGGAGGGGAGGGGAGAGAGGGTGCTGTCGGAGAAGGCGCGGAGAAGTGGGGACGCGACGAAGAAACACAACTCTTTAATTCACATGGGGGTAGTTGCTATTTGCAGACGCCTCTGTGCAATTTATAGCCTCATCCTTAAAGCATCACTGTATTGATTACTTATTTCGGCGTGAGTCCGGTGAGAAATCCATACTCACAAAACTACAGTGAAATAAGAGCAACGACGGGGAGATGAAATAAGGGCTGCATTTAGAAGAAGAAGCACTTTTGGACTTAAAAAGGCGAAACAAACAGGAAACATATTATCGTGTTCGAGGGTCGGTGGTTGTCGTTATTTGCTGCGTTTACGTAATATGAAAATTTCGTCTTTTTTTTATATTACAGACAGCAGATTAGAGATGGGGTTTTTTTTTACAAACGAGATTTGGTTTACACTCCCAAATTACCTGATTTTTAACAAAAATTCAATCTAGGTGTTTATTACGCCTCCATCGATACAATTTAGATCATTTGGGAGGCGGGCTTCCGACACCTGGCAGGGAAAACCCGGGCAGAGAGGGATACAATATATCATCACAAATACCGAGATACTCAATAAAAATTCTTCCCACTCTGGAGTCGAACGCGACAGCGAAGCGCCTAACCGGTACATCACAAACGCCGAAGGTGTGTGAATTCGATTCCCGTACAGGAAAGAAGTTTTTGCCCTGTATCCGGTCAAGTAATTCTAGGTCCATCTGCTTGAAGGTATTTCATTCATTCAACTCGAGTTGACCCTGGAAGACAGGAATCAAACATCTGCTATGTGTCTATAACAAAGTTCGTAAAGGAGTCAGCTACAATCATTGTAATACAATCACCCAGGGGCGAAGGCTGACTTGTTTGACAGGGTAATCAAAGTGAAATGGGACCAGATAGGGCCTGTAGATATCACACAAGAATCTT
>NW_004797837.1:18360-19543 GCF_000002075.1 Aplysia californica
TCTCTCTCTCTCTCTCTCTCTCTCTCTCTCTCTCTCTCTCTCTCTCTCTCTTTCTGTATACACATGTATACTGCGTCATATATTGCGTATATTGTATAGTGGGTTACATTTTGCGATTAAGTGAATAGATCTTTTAAGTCACTACTCCTTTCAAAAAAGGTTAGGAATACTGCTATGACTGACAGAACTCTGTTGGTTTACTCCCAAAAAGAAGCGTCCTAAAAAAAATCAAAGGGCAATCTTAATCAAAGAGCAATTTTAGAGATATATCTAGATTCTATCATTATCGGCGCTGTAAGAAACTTTGTGTTCGTTTCTTGAAAAAGTTCTTTGATAAACAATTATCGCTCAGCTGATTTATAAACAACAATCACTGCTACTCTTTTTTATACAAGATACACCACTTCTTAAAAATGGTATCAAAAGCGCGAAGTTATTGACGAAGTCGTTATCGGCATTTCTGAGGATATTTCTCTTCGTATCTGGAGGAAAAAGAAAGAACCATCTTTTTTATCTTTGTCATGATTTGAGTTATAATATTATATATTATGTACCTAGACTAGGGACTGTCATGGCTGCCACTTTTTGCTCTCTGCAGAAAATTTCACTCACTGCGCTGGTGCACACCACGAACGCACAAATGAGTGGCAAAAGAACAAGTCTCGATCGAATCGAGTGCCTGCGCAACTTTTCCTCCATTCCTTGTATTTAGTTCCAATATATAGAGTCAAATGGTGCGCTTTACGGCGAACCACAGTTGCATCAGAAGTAACTATCTAGTTTTGGCTGTTGTAAAGCAAGTTTATTTTCTATGCAATCTTTTGTGAACCACTGTATGCGACACCACAACTTAAAAAAAAAAAAAAAGATTTTGAAAGTGCGGAATAGTAAAACTTTCAGTCAGGTGGGACAATCTCTGATAAGATCATTTCCAAATCGGGAAATTCGGAACTGCCTTTCATTCAAAAGTACAAAACATCGAATCGAACAGAGTCTCCAACAACAACACCAACAACGACAACAACACGTGTATTAGTTGAATGAGTTACATTGCATTCCTGTGTCTGTCTGCGGTAGCACAATATCTTAGTCACCGCCTTATACATATAGCCATGTTGCCCTTCGTTCATTTTCATCACCATCATCATCATCATCAACAACATCAACAATGCCCCCAACCCCC
>NW_004797837.1:19965-21089 GCF_000002075.1 Aplysia californica
TTTATTTCTTTATTATTTTTTTTTGGGGGGGGGAGGTGGGGGTCGAGACGACAGCTGTTTCTTACTATTTTATATTACTACGACAGTATGTGACAAAGATAGTGCTACATGGCTAATTCACGCATGTCTGTATCGATCAGGTTGATGTCATTGCTGCTAGCAGGTCTGGTAAAATGGTTGACTGTAAGAGTAATAATATCAGGACGTGATGCTAAATAAAGACTAATCGTGTTAGCCTACAGACACCAACGTGCAAACAATTATACAGCCAGATAGACACCTAATCCATAGAGATTCCATGGGAGACATGATCCGGGTTATTTTCTGGTAGACTTAGTTCGCGGGCAAACGTGCTTCTGAATAATATGAAGTTTGTAAGCCATAAACACTTGAATGATAACAGCCAGTTAAACACTCGTATTTCAATAATATTTGAAAACATCGACTTTTTTTTCTTCTTCTAGGTCAAGAAAATCGACACAATCTTAATCTTCAATGTGTGTTGTTATTCGTGTAATCTTTTTAAAGAAAAAAGAAGTCTGAATAGTAAGCAAACGCGTCTTCCCGTTTCAACATTATCAGTGAGACAAGTCGTGATACATTATAGCATGAATTATTTTAAGTGCGATATCTAGTGCCCCGATACGTGCTCAAAGATTATACCGCGTTCGGTACGGCAGTTAATTAACGATGTGTCAGCTAACTGATATATCTTTCGCCCAGAGTGGGTAAAGGGGAATGCACTTTGTCAGAACATGTCATATAACAAACTGACATATTGACACATAAGTACGCCATATCACCTCACGTGTCATGAGGCACGACAGTTTCATCGAGCTACGGGCGATGTCTCCACAACATAGCAAATTATTTTATTTCTTTTCAAGCTGATGGGTGCTCTGTTATCTTTCTTTCTTCTTTTTTTTTTCTTTCTATTTTTTCTTGTGGCCTTTTAACTACTCCCCACACCCACACCTCTTATCAACAAAAAATATTAGAAAAACAAATTCAGCTTTAGCTTTATTCACTAATCAACTACATAAAAATAAAACAGCATATCCCTTTCAAATAAAAAAACACAACAATTATCATTACAGACATACATATTATTATATCAATCTAAC
>NW_004797837.1:23195-24488 GCF_000002075.1 Aplysia californica
TCTCTCTCTCTCTCTCTCTCTCTCTCTCACACTCTCTCTCTTTCTCGCTCTGTGTCTCTGTCTCACTGTCTATTTCTCTATTTTTCAGACTCTCTGTGCCAGTATCGCCCTCCCTCCAACACTGTCTGTCTGTCTGTGTGTCTGTGTGTCTGTGTGTCTGTGTGTCTGTCTGTCTGTCTGTCTGTCTGTCTGTCTCCCCCACCACACTTCTCCAAAACCAAATCCACCCCAACAAACTCTGCCGAGCGCCATAAAGTTCTGCTTCGAGCAATCCAGTCAAACAAACGCAGTGTTAACTCTCTCTCTCTCTCTCTCTCTCTCTCTCTCTCTCTCTCTCTCTCTCTCTCTCAACCGTCTGACAATCATAATGTTAAATGCACTTAGACTCTCTTTCCCTCTCTCTTTCTCCCCCCTCCCCCCAACGACCCTGTCTCTTCCTCTCCCTCTCAACCACTTGACAATCATAACGTTAAATACACTGACTGAGACTCTCTCTCCCTACCTCTCCCACCTCCCTCTCTTCGCCCCTCTCTCCCCCTCTCAACCGCTTGACAATCATACTGTTAAATACACTAAGCCCCTTAACCCAGGTGAGATAGGCCTTTGGGCGGGTGGAATGCCTTACTAAACACACAGCGAAAGGGGAGACGAGACAAGCTCGCTTCACGCACTTTATGGGGTCTTTTGGTTACACTGCTTTGCCAAACCAGACGTACGGATCACACAACAAAAGGGACTTTAAGTTCACATACAGATCGTACAACAAAAGGGACTCTTAGTTCTCCGAGTTGCGTACAAGCTCCATGATCCGGATCTGAAAGGCCGAACCTTACAATTATTAAGGAGAGAAGTTTGAAAGCGAATAGGACAGGAAGGAATGTTTCCTCGTGTGCGTGAGGCCCGCGTCCCTTTATCTACCCGTATTGAAACGATTCTGTCTCGGCTCTCAATAATCTAAAGCGACTGGTAACGGACAAAATAAGAAGGGAGGGGGAGAATTTGAAGTGAACAGGAATTATTAAAATATCTCACCCATTGGCGTTATTGTGTGTGCTTCAATCCCGAGGCCCCAACTTGTTCAATACAATATCAAACTTGTGTTTATCGACTTGTGGTGCGCTTGCCATAAGGGCGGAAAGGCCAACAAGAAGCCATGCATCCACGGAGATTTTTTCGGCGCCTTTACACGTCCCTTGTTCTTCTACGACCTGTCAGTGTTTATGTCTTTGTGTTTGTGTGCATGTGTGCATGTGTGCATGTGCGCGTGTTTCTCTCTCTCTCTCTCTCTCTCTC
>NW_004797837.1:28594-30097 GCF_000002075.1 Aplysia californica
ACTAATTACAGCCGGGGATCGATTGCTTGTCTTGGAGAAGTACAGATGAGATTTTTGTATTGTTGCATCAGAGCTTGTTGTGTAATGTTTAAGCATCTCTGATGTATGGAACTATGAGTGGGTGAGTGGATGAGTGTGTGTGTGTGTGTGTGTGTGTGTGTGTGTGTGTGTGTGTGTGTGTGTGCCTATGCGTGCGAGCCCCTGTGTATGCTTTAAGTTCAAGCATTTGACAGCGTTTATCGTTCCCCCTAACCCCTTCACACCACGTTTCACACTTACTTTATCATTTCGTACATATTTCTCGACGTTGTGATACGCCATTTGTAAACGATATGTCATTCTCGAATGCGCTTTACAGACGCTCTCCACGGCTTAAGTAGATAGACAGCAACAACGGATGGCCAACAATGCAAACATACCGGTCTTTTGTAGGTCAGGCAGCTCTTGTTTGGCAGCGAAATTGGCTGTATTGTAACTCCAAACACCTCGGGTCTGTAGAGAGTCAGCCTTAGACACTGGAGAATGCCTTCGGTGTTGCGAGCAATCCACTTAAGTCCCTTTTTTAAATTTAGAAAGCATTTTACGGCACTTACAACGCATAAGGTGTAACTATAAGTACCGAAGGTTTAGAGGTGTTACAAGAGAGTAACACACACGCACACACAAAGGAGGAAAGATAAGGACGATTGATGTTCAAAAGGAAAGAAGGAGCTAACCATAACATAGCACCCGCAAACCAACCACCTCACTTAAGTCCGTTTTGGGTACTTTATTAATTCTATAAGAGATACAAAAAAAAAATATTTTAAAAAATAACAAAAAAACAGCTAGTTTTTGTTGTGCTGTTCCTATCGCTATCAGGAATCATGCTAGACGATCGTAAGCCTTAATCATAGCATGTTTTCATTTTAATAGTTAGTAGTTTTAGTAAGATTTCTACTGCGCTTGCAGCACAATAGGGTCACATAAGTACCGAAGATTAGAGGTTAGGTGTAACAAGAGAGTAAAAAAACACCAAAAAGAAGGAGGGGAGATAAAGACGATAGATGTACACTTCATTTTGATGATGTTGAAGTTGAAAGGAGTTTCTTTGATAGAGCTTTGATACAGCTTTGATAGACCCTTGGGAGGGTGCAAAAATCTAAAATTCTCAACACTGGGACTTATGTGGGTAGCTTGGCACAGCGACGATTTGATGTTATCAGTTATCAAACTTGAACTTACAATGACGGACGTTCGCGCGCTCTTGCGTTTTCTTAGGAGTATTCTTCCATGATGAATAGGTTGTAAAGGCACAATAAAGTGGAGTTTATTTATTTATTTATTTATTTATTTATCCTATTTTTAATTTCATAAAGCGAACTCCTTTGCCCGGGAAAAGCAGATTGAGTGTTAATTAGGTGTATTGATAATAAGAAAGAAAAGCGGGATAGGGCACGGGCGTGTGTGTATGTGTGTGTGTGTGTGTGTGTGTGTGTGTGTGTGTGTGTGTGTGTGTGTGTG
>NW_004797837.1:30646-31820 GCF_000002075.1 Aplysia californica
GAGAGAGAGAGAGAGAGAGAGAGAGAGAGAGAGAGGAGTATGCGTGAGTGTATGAAAATCACACAGGTGAAACTGAGATTAGATCGTATTATGTTATGTAAATGCATGCACATAACTAATGGATGAATGGATATATGGGTGGATGGCTGGCTGGCTGGGTGGACGGATAGATTTGATGGATGGATGGATGGACGGTTAATAGACAGGTGATAATGGGTGGAGGGTTGGGTGGCACGGGAAACAGCTAGCAGGCTGGACAAACGGACACCGGGATGAGCATCAACGAATGCAGGTATGTGTGTTCGTATTAGTAAGTGTCATACGTCACTTTTAACACAATAAGGTCATATAAGTGCCGAAGATTAGAGGTGTTACAAGAGACTAACAAACATAATAAAGAAGGAGAAGAGATAAGGACGATAGATGTTTGACAGGATAGAAGGAGCAAACCACATCAGAGCACCGGCCAACAACCCACATGTATGTATTAGAACAGACGAATGTGGATAAACATCAAATGGAAAAGAAGTAAAAGAAGAAGATAAAGGTAAAAGTAGACGCCTGGAAAGAAAGTGACTACATTTTAACTTGCTCTGGCGGCCACCTATATAAGACAATCACCTGTACAAACGGCCACTACTTATCATTTCCTCCCTAGCGTATTTTTTGTGTGCATATTATGATGACACTGTGTACGACGGTCACCTGTCTAAGACGGCCATTTCTCCACGATTTTGAATGACTGTTTTAGACAATGTTGACTGAAGTAGGGTTTTTTTTCCTAAAGATGAGCACACTCTTTTAAAGGCATGAAAAGCTCCACTTCCTAACGGACACAACGTCGTACTCAGCTGAGCCTCGAACCCCCCAAACCCACAACATCAAGGGGCTCTCGTGGCCTAGAGGTTAAGGTATTGACCTCTCATTCAAAGGTCCCGGGTTCGTATCCGGGTAGCGACCGAAACATTTTCTTCTCTAAATTTGTCTCCTTTCACCTCATTTCCTGCTCTCTAGCAATGTTCTGTTGTCTGCTTTTGTCTGCTCTTTCTGCCCCCACCCCATCACCTCCTTTGCCCCTTCCTCTAGGTTCCTGACTTTTTCTGCAGCCTGTCTATTGCTACTCCTTCGCTTCTTCTTACTGCTGTCTTTCAGCCACACCCCTGATCTTCTGGTA
>NW_004797837.1:33203-34786 GCF_000002075.1 Aplysia californica
GTGTGTGTGTGTGTGTGTGTGAGTGTGTGTGTGTGTGTGTGTGAGTGTGTGTGTGAGTTCGTTATGTCTTCAAAGAGTTAATGTGTAGATGACAGGCCACCGACAATCGTCAGCATGAGTCGTCTCGCCGATGTACGCGCGTCCCTGGGCAAATGCCAATCATCACGTCATTCATTCTACGCGTGTGTTTGTCTACACAAAAGACTGCACATCCTTGCGGCCTACGACCGTCCTCCTTATGTGGTGTGGTGGTTGTGCATGGTCTATCCTTGTTCTTTTTTCCCCATTTGACAAATTAAATATGGAGAGAGAGAGAGAGAGAGAGAGAGAGAGAGAGAGAGAGAGAACAAGAGAGAGAGGGAAAGAGAGAGGGGGGTAGAGAGACCGACGGACAGACAGACAAACAAACAGACAGACAGACAGACAGACAGACAGACAGACAGACAGACAGACAGACAGACAGACAGACAGACACTACGGCAGGGAGGAAAGAGGGTGTGGTTTGAGAGGTCACGTCAATTTTTTAAGCACCATGGAAAAAGAAACCAAATGACACTTTCATCGCGAGCACATCATCATATCGTAAACAATGTCGGCATCGCGACATACTTGTCAACACACCATGAGGTCGTTTCTATTTTTCTTCCTAGTTCTGCGGTGAGTTGTGTTGTCCTTTCGGTCTTTTCTAATTATTCTATGGTGTGTATACACATTGAATAACTTAAATGGCAAGAACGTGGGAGCTCATTGAGCCTTTCTGTCCTTATTCTATGAAAGGTATAACATTGACGCTAATATTTCCTTCTGTCTCTGTCTTCCTCCTAATTCTATGGCATGTATTTGTTAAATACATGTTACTCCTTCTGTCTTCATTCCTTATTCTATGGCGTGTATACCATAGTCAATGTTGCCCGATCTGTCTTCACTACGAATTCCACAGCACGTACACAGAATGAATGAACAGCGAGGAGGCGGGAGTCAGTGGATATGGTGGTTTGGAACGCAGGGTGTCACAAGCTCGTGTTGCACCTCCTGTCTTCCCTCCTAGTTCTACGGCCTGCACGCCATAGAAGCTCACGTTACCCTTTCTGTCTTTTCTCCTAACTCTGTGTGGCATGTACACAGAGTGAATGAATGGCGAGGAGGCGGGAGTCAGTGGAAATGGCCTGGAACGCAAGGTGTCAAAGGCTGGTCTCGGAGGTTGATCACGGGGGGGAACTCTTCAACTCCGAAATGAACTTTGTCCTTTTCACCACCCCCGTCCGCCTTTCTCAGCGGTATTGTCAGGCCGAGGAGGCGAGGATATTGTGATTTTATGGGAGCGATCAAAGATCGACTCACCTCTTTTCTACGAATGTCACTTAATGCGAGCATTAGCACAGTGATCAATGTGCTTGCTATGTGCTGTTTAACTCTCTGAAACTGTCTTTCTTTCTTTCTTTCTGGCTGTCTTTCTTTCTTTCTCTCTCCCTCTGTCTGTCAAAGTGTATTTATGTGTGCATCTCTCTCTCTCTCGCTCTCTCTCTCTCTCGCTCTCTCTCTCTCTCTCTCTCTCTCTCTCTCTCTCTCTCTCTCTCTCTCTC
>NW_004797837.1:37110-38262 GCF_000002075.1 Aplysia californica
AAATCCCACCCCTCCCACAAACAAACAGAAACACATAATCGCGCCCGCAGTCTCCAACTCCCACGCACAGGGGAAAAAAAGCACGAAAAAGCCGTCTGGGTTTATCAATAACGCAAACAAATCAAGGCATGGGCGCGTCGCTACCTTATTATTACAAAGTTCTATCTGACATTTTTGGCCGTTATGTGTCAGTAAGATAATGAAGTCAGAAACAAAATACGAACGTACGTTTATTCCATCTACTTTTTCAAAATCGTCAGATTATTCAGAGTCGTAATCAAGATATCTAATGAATTGCATTCGAAAAATCTAGACAAGTGAAACTCTTGTCCTTGACCATCAATAATTTATTTATAGAGAGGCAGATGGCTGGTGCCTCTATAAATAAATTATTGATGGTCAAGTACAAAGGAAACTCAAACATTTTTATGTTTGTGTTTAGTAGAGGTTTTACGGCACTCGCAAGTGCATTAGGTCATATGAGCGACTGAAGATTATAGGTGTTACAAGAGAGTAACAAACATAAAAACGAAAAAGGGGAGATAAGGACGATAGATGTTTGATAGGAAAGAAGGAGCAAACCACACCAGAGTACATGCTAACCAAACCACCCACTCAAACATTCTGACGTCAAATTTCTTATTAAAACTATGTACTGAGCAGATAGAACTCTGCAATAACGATGTAGCGATTGTGAGCTGGACACCGGGCGGCCGGGCGGACAAAGCGGGGACAATTAACCTGAAATGGGATGCCGAGTCTTCTGCAAACATCTCACTCAAGCGACATCGAGCAACAGCAAACAATATTCAATTTATTTATCTTTCCCCTTTCTTTTTGTTTTCTTCGGTTTGCATTTCGTTGATCTGTTGTTTGTTTTGATTTTTCCCCCAAAAATGTTTAGTCGCTGTTTGTTTTCCAAGAATGTATGTACAGTAGCACGATCTGCAATCTTTGTTAATACTGTGCCTTATTCGTTATTACATTTTGACATATTATATGATATACAACGCTTTAATGATTCTATTTCTTTATTTCATTCTTTGGTGCAACATGTACTTGTCAAGCAAATTTTACTCCTACATATTTTCCTTACTGTGTGTGTGTTTGTGAGTGTGTGTCTGTGTGTGTGTGTGTGTGTGTGTGTGTGTG
>NW_004797837.1:39436-40737 GCF_000002075.1 Aplysia californica
TGTGTGTGTGTATGTGTGTGTGTGTGTGTGAGAGAGAGAGAGAGAGAGAGAGAGAGAGAGTGTGTGTGTGTGTGTGTGTGTGTGCGCAGGCGCGCGATGAACGGACACACTGGGAACTGAATGGTAATTAGAAAGACAACGATAGCAAAGCAGGAATTGGGGAATTATACAGGGAACAAACGAACAAAAAAAAAAGGAAAGACCGCCCAAAAAAGAATGTTGCGCATGCGGAGCGGTCGCTTATTTTTTAGCAAGTCGCATATTGCGTTGCGGACAGCTTAAAGAATAGAATGACATTTTTTTGCTAATTTGTTTGTTTGTTTGCTTGTTGTTTATTTAAGTAAAAAGAAGCATTTCGACACACCAACACTCTTTAAGTGAAGGGGGAAAGTAAGACTGACATATAGAAATAGAGGGGGCTCTCGTGGCCTAGACGTTAAGGTGTTGAATGTAACAGTATCTCTCTCTTTAATTTAAAAAAAAGTTAAGTTATTGTTTCATACTAAAACAAACATAGAAAGAAATACGCATACAAACAAACAAGTTAAAAAATACGTTATATGCATATAAACAAGCAAAAATAAAAACAACAAGAACAACCCCAAAATAAACAACAAAAAACAACATACAAACAAACAAAGAAACGTTTGAAGTAGCTTGAGACGATGTCACACCCCATTGAATAAATATCACCCATGTATGAATATTATATTATATCTAAGATTAGATTTAACATGGTAGGAAAAACATGTGTTCTCAACTCCTTTATTTTTATAGTAGAGGGTTTTACGGCGCTCGCAACTGCATAAGGTCATATGAGCGACAAGGGGTGGGTGTCAACAGAGAAGTCTTTACACTTTACAGGGAATCAGACTTGGACTGCTCACCTCTCTGGCTTCAACAGCACAGAGTCTGCTTTGACTATCAAGGCACCCCGGAAATAGCAGGTCACAAGAGTGACAAACATACAAAAGAAGTACAGGAAAATGACAATAGTAAGGACCAGGAAAGAAAATGCAGCAGTTCCCTGTTGTAGATCAGGCACAGTTATGAGCGTGACATGAGCCAGCCCATTTACAATTCTACTATGCTTGAACGAGAAATGTCCCCCCTTTGGGAATGGCCTAAAGACTCCGACACAAATCTTGAGGTTCAGTTTGCTGTGCTGACAGAGATTGAAAGAAAGCAGACAACAGCGTCAGGCTGACAGAGAGAAAGAAGGAGAGAGGAAGAGAAAGCGAAAGTGTAAAAGAGAGAGAGACAGAGAGAGAGGGGGAGAGAGAGAGGGAGAGAGAGAGAGA
>NW_004797837.1:42018-43288 GCF_000002075.1 Aplysia californica
TATTGCTATGCAAAAAAAGACAGATTCTTTCAAAGTATGAATGCCGCAAAGGTAGCAAAAATAATAACAACATATATGGCGCTCCTATGACCTTATGCAGTTGCGAGCGCCGTAAAGCCTCTACTAAACCATAAAACAACAACATATATATCTGCAAAGGTGTTGTAATAATAATGATAATAATAATAATGGTGATGATAAAAACAATAATAATAATAATAATAATAATAATAAACTGCATTTATATTGCCCATTTTCATCCCAACCAAGATACTCGATGTGCGTTACAATAAAATAGATAAGGCGCACTGATACATGGACAGTCGAGAGGAGAGAATCTTCAGAAAAAGGCTGACTCTATTACACACACGCTACACCTAAATGTAGAGCAACATTTTGTCGCAGGCGTCCTACAAGTAGATTCAAATAGTGACTGAAAAGAGCCACCCATCCAGCATCCAGCCAGCGAGTGAGCTGGTTGGTTTGGTCAGATAATAAAAGCGGTCATAGTCTTCGCGTCATGCCACAAGCGAAAAGGTCACCAACCAACGACCTCCTGGAAAAAGGTTAGATTGTTTTCGTCTCCATTTACACACTAAAAGGTCACTTCCTCCCTGACTTGTCAGGTGATTATATTATTATTATTAAGCCCCATTAGAATCCAAAATCTCTCCAAGAATAGACTTACATTTTTTTCTGCATATAGTGCTTTTCTTACCGTCAGACGGAATGGTTTTATTGCTCCAGTCTTTGTTGGCCGTTCGGGCACCTCGGTTGGTTTACGCACCAATCTCAATGCACTCCTCTAGATTGTCGCGTTTTGTATGTAGTGTCTCTTACAATAGGAGAAATAATACCACCATCAAGAATCAGATTTGCACCAAACATCGGTTATCACAATTCGCTATTCATTTCTTTGTTCAGATGCTCAACAAACATTTTTAATGAAAAAAAAACACCTACACCAAGACCTAAATAATAAAGTTCAGCTGTCACGGTTTGTATTTAATTTTTGTTTTGTTCAGAAGTTAAAAAACCCAAAAACAAAGCAACAACAAACAACAACAAAAACAACAACAAAGCAACAAAGCAACAACCACAACAACCACAACAACAACATCAACAACAGCAACAAAAACAACAACAAAACAAAATCAACAAAATAAAAAACATATTAAAAATAAAATACCAAGGCCTTAATAAAGTTGAAATACCGGGATCACGAGAGCGTGATGATAAACCGAGGTATGTTCAGTGGTGGCGGTGACGC
>NW_004797837.1:47670-49346 GCF_000002075.1 Aplysia californica
CCCCCCCTTTCAAGTTTTAAGTTTGACCGTATCCGATTCAATTGTCATAGCACAATCCATGTATTCATTTGTACTCTCTGGGTGAAGTAGCATCCAGTTTCTATCAGGGGTGGATGGTTCAAGTTATAGTTTGCGAGAATTAACGCTGTGCAAGACGAGACAGACAATATGGGTATGTACTTGTTGGCCTAAAAAAAAATACAAAATTATAATAGCAATGTTTAATGTTGATTGCTGATAATGATTATTATCATAATGATGATATAAATCGATTAAATAATTGTGATATAAAAAACATAAATAATGATGACAGCTGTGGGACTCCACAGATTATTTCATCCTCAATCGTATCGTTGTGTTTCGGTCATTGTATTTTTTTTTTTTTAGATAAAGTTAGTATGATAGTGATTATAACAAAAGAACCAGGATAGACAGACAGCAGTAAAAAGAGACGTAACATTAGGTACGAAGTAGGACTTACCGAGAATCTTGAATAGTGCGTCAGGCTTCACGGATATCCTGTGACAGTTGCACTATCTATCATGTGTGTTGAAGATGGGTCTGAAACATCAAAAGTAATTATTCAATTACGTTGACTTTATTCTACGACATTTTAGTGACTTTATCAAATTTTTGGCCTCTTGTGGGATTAATACATTTCTTCAGCGCATTCCACAAATGTGTTTTAGTTTTAGTAGAGGTTTTACGGCGCTCGCAACTGCATAAGGTCCTATGAGCGCCAGAAAATTAGAGGTGTTACAAGAGAGTAACAAACATAAAATAGAAGGGGTGATAAGAACGATAGATGGTTGATAGGAAGGAGCAAACCACACCAGAGCACCTGCCAACTAATTGTGTTTTAGTTTGTTTTAGTAAGCGTTTTATGCACTTGCAACACAATTAGGTAATATCAGTGCCAGTGCGAAAATTAGAGGTGTTACAAGAGAGTAATAAACTCAAAAAAGAAAGAAGAGACAGAAGGACGACAGATGTTTAATATGAACGAAGAAGCCAACAATAAGGGACCATCCGCCAACTACCCACGCTACAATTGCGTACATTTAAAAAAAAAAAGGGCATTATGAGGAGATTAAACAGAAAGAGAGCCATGACTTGAGCACTGGTTACTTTTCAACAACTAAACATATGAAAAAAAAGGACACAACGAAACTAGATTGTAACAAAGAAAAGAACAAAAAATTATAATAAGACAGGTGGTGGTTGGTGGGTGCTCTGGCGTGGTTTGCTCCTTCTTTCTTGTCAAACAACTATCATCCTTATAATCTCTCCTCCTTTTTTTTGGTGTATTTTACTCTCTTTTAACCCGTCTATTCTTCGGTACTTATATATGACCTTATTGTGTTGTAAGTGCCGTAAAACTTTTACCAAAACTAAAAATAGTTAGACAGCGGAGAGGAAACAACTGTACAACGGTCGGAGTATACATACACCCCCCCACCCCCCACCCCCCTCCTGATTGTAGTAGGACAAGTCTTCACTGACAAGACATTGTCTTTCCCTTGTCGAAAATCGTGTTGTCTCTATTTATCTGAAAGGCCAGTGTTTGGGGACGGGGGGTCGTTTACTAGTTATCATTTTTTTAAAAATGAAAACAAATTTTTGTTCTCATGAAACTCCCCTCCTACTCCTTCCTCCCCCCCTCTCTCTCTCCCTCC
>NW_004797837.1:50264-51971 GCF_000002075.1 Aplysia californica
AATAAATAAAACAGAAAAATAAAATAAAGGAATAGAAAGGTAAATAAAAAAAATAAGGTAACTAAATAGATAAATAAATGGAAATATAAATGAATAAATTGATTAATTAAAACAAATTAATCGGACACATGTACTTCCTTCTTTCGCCAAAACAAACAAGAGACCTTTTCTCAAACACGGGCATGAACTTTCTATTTCTCTTCTATGTATGTCACATCTCTAATCTTCGGCACCTATATTATGACCCACTTGTGTTACAAGTGCCGTAAAACTTATTTACACTAAACTGCCTATAGATATCTTGGAGACCGTCTGTCTGTAATATGTTTCTCTGTCCGTTTGTTCGTACAATAATAATAATAATAATAATAATAATAATAATAATAATAATAATAATAATAATAGTAGTAGTACATTGTAATAATAAATAATAATAATAATAATAATAATAATAAATAATAATATACCTATCTATTTATTAATTGTCTTGGTTTTTTTAATATGTTGATTTGGTTATCATACTAACTACTTATCTGTCTGCCTGTCTGTCTGTATGTCTGTATGTCTGTCTGTCTGTCTGTGTGTCTGTCTGTGTGTCTGTCTGCGTTGTATTGTTCATCTCTAACTCACATCTCACATTTATTCTGTCGATTTGCTTCTCTTTACTAAAAACTCGAACTGTTCTTATCGTCTTCGTCGATGACAGTGTTGTTGTAGTTATTGTTGTTGTTGTTGTTGTTGTTGTAGTTGTTGTTGTGTGTGTTGTTTTCTGTTTGCTAGTTTTGTTGTTACACGCTCTTGGTGCAATTCTGTTGTTAATTTTTGTCATTGCTGTCTGTATTATTATTCTTATCTCTTTTCTCTTTGTTGTTGGTGTGCCCACCCATTAGAGCCACCCACCCAACACCCAGCTGCCTTTCTGGCACAGTATCTATCCAGAGACGTCTCCAACCGAGATAGACCAATCAAAATGCTTTGTTCCTCTGGACCAAGTAAACAAAAAAACTGGGGGGGGCATAGTCCTGTTATAACCCATAATTTGATATTTTGCAGTTAGGTTTGAACTTTTCTTCAAAATAATTGATTTGCAACAGTATTAGTGGCTATATGTGTGATCTGTGGCTAACAATACGCAGTTTTACACCCAAAGCAGTGCATCTTTGCGCGGGAGTACGTCTCCGAATATTTCCTGGGTGCTCGCCGGAGACGTCTTTGAATATCTTCTCCGCCACTCGCCTCCTCGTGGACACGATAGACAGTACAACAGAGTAGAGGTGGGCAAAATCCGGATAATCTATAAGGATAACCGGATAATTCTCAATGAAACATCCGAATTCAGACTCATAACTTTCTTTCCTGACCCGTTTGCCGAAGTGGGTGCACACATTCGTTTCAGTAGTGCTAACCCGTTTGTCGAAGTGGTTCTAACCCATTTGTCAAAGCGGTTCATATCATAATATTTGCCGAAGATGCACTAACATATCCGGATTTCGCTAAAGCGACTCATTGCCCAGCCCTACAACAGAGTGCCACAAACCCGCACCACATCTCCGCTAATCATAAAAATAGCAAGATCCGGCACCCGCGGACTCGTCCCTAGCAGAGGTCATCCATCATTCGAGGAGGGGGGTGGGATCTGAGGGTGGGAGAATGAGGGGGTGTGACAGGGGGAGGACGAGCGGAGAGACGGAGGAGGAGAGGGGGGGG
>NW_004797837.1:53519-54381 GCF_000002075.1 Aplysia californica
CACACACACACACACAAACACACACACACATGCATATACAGACACAGACACACATATACACACACAAGCAAGCAAACGCACACGGACACACGAACATACACACACACACAACCACCCCTAAAAAGACCCCCAAAAAACATCAACACCCCCATAACACAGATCCCCGAATAATTTGCATGCAATTATGTACCTAATTCATGAATTCAAATCATAATAATATACACATACAATTAATATTATCAGGTCTCAAACATGTACATTGTAAAAGAATGAATAAAAATAAAATAAACATAAAAAAATAAGCAGGTGTGTCGTCGCTTCGTTTTAACAAACAAATTACCCCCTCACGAACCCTAAAGACATAAGATCATAACAGCGTACTTTATGTTTTTTATCGGACAGACACTTTCTCCTCCTTTTCAGCGCATTCGCCCATCCATTAATCCGATCTCACAAACAGCACAAAAACAAACACGTCACTACCCAAGCACCACACCACAATAATGTGCTTCTATCATTAGTACGGGGATGTTCCACCTACAGACACACCTGTTTGCTAAGATTGAGCCGAGTTTGCCCTTGACAGAACCCGCCCATTAGCACATAAAGACGTTCGGTCGTTATCGATCGATACAGGACGATCACATCGGACGGATTAATAAGCACCCAGTGAAACTGATCTGTTAGTTTTCATTCACTTCAAGAATGTATGGCGGGTTTGTTTTATAGGAAGGGGAAAGGAAGAAATGGGGAGAGGAAAATGGTGTGTGCTTATGTGCTAGGAGGGGAAGGGTGGTGACTGATTGAGGACTAGCCGAAGATGAAGTAGATAGACAGACGGACGGACGGACGGACGGACAGA
>NW_004797837.1:55707-57053 GCF_000002075.1 Aplysia californica
GAGAGAGAGAGAGAGAGAGAGAGAGAGAGAGAGATAGAAAGGGTTACGGAACAAGGGCACTTTTCACTGAAGAGTCTATCACTCAGGAAAACGCTGCACTCCAAAACAACAATTGCGTAGCGCCGGGGACAGGTCTTGACAGATATTCATTATCAGTCACCAACATCTTGGGATGTGTTAGAAGCTTACAAAAATAAAAACAAAAACAACAAAATCCAGATAACTCTTGTACAACCCACGCGCCCGTCTCGGCAGCCATTTTGTCTCGTCGCGAACGCTGCAGCGTGTTATCAACAAAAAGACGGATAGTATTGATAGATTACGTTAAGTAACATTTCTCAGCGCGCATGAAGCATCGCATGCGTGTAGAATGTACTTGAACATGACGTGATAACCGGTGGAAAAACTGCAGATGAAAGCCAAAAGTTGTGACTGTTCTAATTTTTTTATTTTTTTTTTGGGGGGGGGGTGTTCACGGTCCACTCTAGATTATTTAGATCTATGAAATGAAGAAGTAAGAGCAACTATTGGCACCGAGTGCTGACAGCATTTCACAGAAAAACAGAGAATAAAATTTAAAAGTGTGGCTGCCAGTCACGAATCTCACCCAGCGAGCCAGCTTATAATATAACGTCAAGTACTCAGGCTATACAGGAAGAGGTAAACGGGGCAATAGATGGATTGGGGGAGTCGAGGAAACCCTGAGAAATTACAATATATATCCCAATTGAAAGAACTGCAGAGCTGGCCTACCATAAAAACTGCATCTCCCCTCGGCGCTGAACGCCAACAGAGGATGGAAATGTAAAGTAAGTGAATAAGTAAAAGTATTTAGGAAGCGGTATGCTTCGACCCTGCCTGTCAGGGCCAACCCGAGCTGAGAAGGATACGACATTCCAGCAGTCAGACTGAAATGCATTACGAAAGTTTTTCCCCAAACGGAAAGCAAAATCATGTCTTCTGAGTTCTGAGTGCGACAGAGAAGCGACTAACCACTACACCACACACGTTGGCGTTCAGTCGGAAACAGACTCAACTGTTTTAAAACTGCGTCAACAGCACTGTAACTGTAAGAAAAAACCTCAAAACCGACACATGAAATTTGTAACGCAGTCAAACCGTTCACGCAAAAACTGAAAAAATATTTCACAACAGAATCGCAATAAACAAAATCGGTGTTAAGTAATAGAAAAAGTTCTGTGCTAATTGGAACTCGTCCCCCAACCCGATTTTAAGGAACAAAAAAGAAAACAAATATACCCCCATCTCAACCCCCCTCCCTCCCCGGGGACAAGTGGGTTATGAAGGAGGCAGCTACCACCCAAGAGGAGCCCGGGGAGTCTCCC
>NW_004797837.1:58430-60099 GCF_000002075.1 Aplysia californica
CTACTACTACTACTACTACTACTACTACTACTACTACTACTACTACTACTACTACTACTACTACTACAGCAATAAACAACAACATCAACAACATTAATTTTATTTTCCGTGTGCACGACTGAGACCAAGTTTGTTCAATGTCTATGAAGATAAATATTCCTGCTAGATCTATAAAAACAAAAACAATTACAAAGCAATGTTTCATTAATCAAGGGGAAAAAATGTTTAAAAAGGGGGGAAAATCCTTTATCTTAATTAAGAATCTGTTCCCATCCTGTCTTTAAATTAGTAACAGGAAAAGAACACGTTAATATTTATATAAGGAAAGCCAACTCAAGGGTTGTTGTTAATTTCTTTGGTTGTTGCTTTGTAGGATTTTGTAAACAATCTTTTTTTTTTTTTAAACTGGATATGATTGTCTATCAATACATGTACTTTACTTCCACAAGAGTAATTATGATGGTTAGGAAAGTATATATATATACTTTCTGGGTCACCTTTGTTCTGGGTAGTCCTCTTTCAAAATGAGTCGCGTCTTGTTACTCGGTCATATAGCTATAATATTGTAGTGGAGCGGTCACTGAAATTTTCCCGTGTCAACTGTCCCTTGTACTCTTAAAGATAAAAGACATAACGTTGAACCTGCTTTAACGTCTACAACAAAATTAATTACCCGTACAAACGACCACTCATACTACCCCCATTATGTTTTTGTTTGTTTTTGTTTTTGTTTTTTTACATTATTCTAATGACGCTGCCCAAGAAGACAGCCTGTCTAGGATGACACACTTTTCACCTTAATACGGGGTGGTCGTCCTGAAGAGGTTCGACTGTATATTTTTTATTTAGTAGAGGTTTTACGGCACTCGCAACTGCATAAGGTCGTATATGAGCGCCAAGGGGTGGATGTCAACAAAGAAATCCTTACAGGGAATCAGACTTACTCTGCTCAGCTCTCTAGCTTCAACAGCATAAAGTAAAGTCTGCTTCGACTTTCAAGGCACCCCGGAAATAGTGGGTCACAAGAGTGTGACAAACATACAAAAGAAATAGCGGAAAAATGACAATAGTAAGGATTAGGAAAGAAAAAGCTATTGTAGATCAGGCACAGTTATGAGCGTGACATTGATGAATCAGCCCATTTACAATTCTACTGTGCTTGAACGAGAAATGTCCCCCCCCCCCACCCCCCTTTGGGAATGGCCAAAAGACACTTCAGTCAGTGGCACAGGGCCCGGGGGGGGGGGGGGGGGGGGGGGAGACTGTATGATGTGTGGAAATAACAACAAAGACGTGAAGGCAGAAACAAAAGGGAGTTAAGGGACTTGTGAAGAGGTTCTCGGTATTGCTATTATCGTAGTTATTGTTGTACTTGTTGTAACTGTGGTCATTATTGATTGCTGTTATTGCTGTTGTTGTTGTTGTTGTTATTGTTGTTGATGTGTTATTATTGTGTTATTACTGTTTTTGTTGATTTGGTTGTTGTTATTTTTGATGCTATTGTTGTTGTTGTTGTTGTTGTTGTTTTTTTTGGGGGGGGGGTTGTTGTTGTTGCCGTTGTTAATGCTGCCGATTTATTAGTATGTGTCGTCTTCGTTCTTATTATTTCAGGAGATGCCCAACAAACAGACTGACAGACAAACAGACAGACAGACAGATAGGCCGCCAG
>NW_004797837.1:61728-63898 GCF_000002075.1 Aplysia californica
AGACAGACAGACAGACAGACAGACAGACAGACAGACAGACAGACAGTACTAAGACGAAAGAAGGGCAAGGTAACGGAACGCTGTGTAGAAGAGGATAGAAGAAGGTTGAGAGTATTTTAAAAAGGCGGTGTCGAGGGAGGGGGGGGGGTAGGTTTGAGAAGGGAAATTATTCTCTTTACATTCTTATATTCTCTATTTCTGACCGTCTTCGGCACCCCCTATATAACAGATATAATCTTATGCTCTCTATTTTTGACGTCTAGTGCATCCCCAAAGGCCCTTGGTTTCATCACTGTAAGTCACTGTTGACTCTAGCCACGAATCACGCCCACCAACAGCTCACTAAAGCAGTATAATAAAGCGAGCAATGCATTGGCAACGCGCATCGTCATATGTCAAATCCCGTTATAAGTCACGTAAATAGAACTTGATTCGGGCCGTGACTTCTTTAACATTTGCCTTTACCACGATTTCTACCCCTAGTTTAAACAGAGTTAAGGTTAAGATTATTTAAACGTTTTATCATTATATTGACGGGTGAATTTTAGGCAGCAGCGTGCACGAGACTCTCATTCAATAACTTTGTCATGATTGTAAATGTTTTACGCTCTGAATGACACGGTGTAGGTTATTCAGGAGCCACCTGCTTAGACACTACCTTTCGGAGCCAACTGGGACAGAGAAGGATGTGAACTCCAGCAAACATATTTCACTACCTCAGAAATCAAAGTTCTATCTGTTAAGTAATAAATAATAATAATAATAATAATAATAATAATAATAATAATAATAATAGATAGATAGCATTTGTATAGCACAAATCTCCGCTCAACAACAAGCTCTATGAGCTTCACAATCTATACTTTTACCCCAGCAGACCCGAGAGCATTCTGAAGCAACTTCAACTTCCTGCGAAGTATACAGTGCAAGCGGCCATTTATAGGCGTTAAAACACTAATATCTTTCATTAACTGCTTTTGAGAAATTTGACGTAAAAAAGTAATGAGTTTCACAACATGACAAGCATTTTAGAATGAATTCTTGGAATATCTTGATAACGACTCCGTATAATCTTACGATTTTGATGGAGCAGATAGAACATTGGGTTTCTGACCTCATGATCTCGTTAACTCAAAACTGCCAAAAAATGTCAGATAGTACTTTGTAACTCTGAGGTAGGGATTTGTTCAGACAACATCCCCACACACGGATTCAAACTCGTCTCTTCTGGGTGCACCAACAAAAAGCAGCATCCTTACAAAGAAAAAATAAATCAATGCAAGTGTTTTCCGAATTCATCGATACAATTTAGATCATTTTGGTGGGGGAGGGGACTTCGATTTTGCCTGACAGAGGCAATCGGGGTGGAGAAAGAAACAACGTTCCAGCTGAAGGACTGAGACACTCGATGAGAATATTGTCAAATAATCCTTGCACGGGAGTTGAACTCGAGTATTCTGCGTGCGACAGCGAAGTGCCTAAACATTACATCATAAATGCCGGTACACACCAACAAAGAGAAAAGGGGCAACAATATAGACATTAATGAGAAAGCGTAACAACAGAACTTTTTAGTTTAGTTTTAGTAAGGTTTTTAACCAACAGAAATGCACTAACAACCAACACATAGGCATGAAACAACAATGCTAGCAAAGACAACAACAACAACAAAGACAACAACAACAACAACAACAACAACAACAACAACACTGTAATCAACGGAGACGATAAAAAGTCGGGGTTTTAGTAACGAGAAGAAAATCGATGTAATACGAGTAATTATAATGCCATTTAGAGACCCTAAAAAATATATAACTCAGACTGGCAGACAAACATACAAACATACAGACAGAGACAAAGGGGGGAGCAGTCAAGAGATAAAACTTGCAACTGGCACCCTCCAATCAACCACAACAATATATAGCAAAAGCATCAGCCACACAACTCACAGTAGTTTAGTAAAAGTTTTACGGCACTGCAACACAAACAGGTCATATAAGCACAGAAAAGAAAGAGTGTTAAAAGAAAGTAACATACAAAGAAAAGGAGGAGAGAAAAGGACGATAGATATAATTTGATAGGAGAGAAACAGCAAACCACACATGAGCACCCGCCAACCATCTACAACTACCAGCGCCAACTCTCTCTCTCTCTCTCTCTCTCTCTCTCT
>NW_004797837.1:64581-65951 GCF_000002075.1 Aplysia californica
CACACACACACTCACACATAAACACACACACACACACACACACACACACACACACACACACACACACACAATACACACACACCTACGCATGTGTACACAATATATCAGCTCTCTATTTTCATCACATCTATTGTTTGAGGTACTGCTGTCAGTTTGATAGGAAAGGCATGATATTACTATTACCCCTTGTAAAAAATGTTGTTGTTGGTGTTGTTGTTGTTGTCGTTGTTGTTATTGCTGTTGTCTATTGCTTTGTCTTTGAATGGAACGATTAGCGAGCGATGTCATTTCTATTAAGAACACATATGAGTAAAAAAATCAGAGTACACGTTTATGACCCTATCCCCCACACACACACACGGAAAAAAAATGAATCCCCTCCCTCCCCATGCCACACACTCCACATAAACACAAGCACTGTTGTCTTTAACAGATATTGCTGGTCTGACTTCCCTCACCGTTTAAAGGTAAAGTTCGTTAAATTAGTTTGTAATTATTCCAATATACAAGTGCTTCATAAAAACAAGACTGTTTGCTTTCTTTTTTTTTTTAAAACAAAGCCATAAGTTGTTATCTCTCAAT
The DNA here is from genome assembly GCF_000002075.1 of Aplysia californica. Lineage (NCBI taxonomy): Eukaryota > Metazoa > Mollusca > Gastropoda > Aplysiida > Aplysiidae > Aplysia > Aplysia californica. The sequence continues at coordinate 65,164 of NW_004797837.1, forward strand.
GGGAAAAGCATTGACTTTTGAGCCAACGAAATGAGTTCAACTCCCTGGGGGAACATTTGGGCTACTCAACAGCTAAGACCACCAGGATTGCAAATAAGCGTCCACCTCTAATATTTTCAATGTACACCCAAACAATATAACATATTATTAATCCGGCTTGGACTAGGACGCCCACAGAAACAGGAGGACATGTAGAAGGAGCAACAGCAGCACAAAACGTGACTTTAACGATCAATCAAAGTTTTTTTTTTTAAGTTTCAGTAAAAGTTATACGGCACTTGCAACATAGTCACGTCATAAAGTGCAGAATATTAGAAGCGTTACAATAAGAGTAACAAACACAAAAAGAAGGTGGAAAGATAAGGACGATAGATGTTTGAGAGGTAAAAAGGAGCAAACTACATCAGAGCATCAACCAACCACCCACCGATCAAAGCTAGCTAAAAGTCATATCAGCTTTTATTAACAAGTGGATAGCATTATCAGATGTTAAGTAGCATACCATAGCATACGACAGCATACCAAACAATACTTCAAGATACACGATACATAAAACCACAACTCACTAGCTCGTAAATTAGAATGTATAAATGTATAAAATACTTCACTCCACTCTAATCCAAGGCCATTTCAGAGATGGACTCTCAATTCTGAGGTCCCGCCTCTTAAATAACCCAACAGTGTTGCCACACATTTTGAACCTACACACACTTATTTACACTTACAAAATAGAGTTGTTTGCAAAGCAATACCGTACTCTTTCAACACAGACTCTTTCTACCTCCCCC
>NW_004797837.1:67754-69190 GCF_000002075.1 Aplysia californica
GAATGGGCAGATGGATAGATGTATGAATAGAGAGACAGAGAGAGAAAGAGAGACAGAGAGAGAGAGAGACAGAGACAGAGACAGAGACAGAGACAGAGACAGAGACAGAGACAGAGAAAATGATAACGTATGTAAGATAAAACTTAATTTTTAAAAGTAAGAGAACACAAAACACTTGCAGAAAATGAGAACGTGCATGGGTTAAATAACAAAACAAGAGAACCGAAAACGGACAGCAATAGCAGAAAAATAAAAGCAATAAATATTGCAGCGAATAACATGATATCAGCAACAAGAAACAAATCACAGAGCAAAATGGAAAGAAAAAAAATATGATCAATGAAAAGCTTGTTGCACGAAAACATCTTTTTTTACATTTCTGAAAGAATGTTCAACAAAACGACTGTTTATTGCGAATGAAATCTATTCCCTGCAACCTAATATCTTAATTATTCCTAATGCTGTCAAACCTATTCAACACGATCGCCCGCTGTTGAAGAAAAATACACAGGTGGTCATCTTAGAAAGGTTGTCCTCCTGAACAGTGTCAAAAAAACCCCCAAAACAACTAAAAAACTAAAAACCCACAAGGGGTGAAATGGGAAGTGGTCGTTTGTTCGGGTAATTGTCTCGGATAGTCGGTCGCAAGAGCACGTTTGAATGTAGATTCTATTCAGAAAAGATACCGTTACACTTACAGAAAGAAAGCCACACCCATCGGTAACCCCCTTGATTATCCAAGTCGTACCAAGACAATAAAAACTAAAAACTTTCCCAACTTAGCTATAATCCCCTGCCATAACTATTGAGTTACTACATACGGCTCCATCCAAACGAACAAAAGCTCAATTTGACGAAGCGAGAAATCGGCTAGAATGCATCATAATGCAAAGAGAAACCATGCCCTTTTATGATACATTGTCGTACACCAATGAAAAAACAACCCAATATACGATTGATTATTGTACTGTTTAACAGAGCAGAGTCATTGTATTCACGAATATTACAATTCAAAAGAAGGGATTAGTAAGCGGCAAGCTCTTCGAACACGTTTAACACAAGTTTTAATCTCCTTTCAGTTCCCATTTTATAATGCGTACGTAATATAGAACACGGTTTAGGGATTCAATACAAAAAAAACTGCTGAGAATCGACCGACCAGGATATAGTGATACAGCTTTTTCTCGAGATAAGGACGGCAGTTTAGAATAATTAAATAAAAATCAATATAATGCTTCAGACAGTTTGAAAATGAGCTTGGTAATCAAAACCAAAGACCTTTAATTTGTGTATTTCTGCAAGCTGTAACATTTTAGCACGAGCTGAAGTACAGTTCTTATTTATAACTTTCATACAGATGGCATTTTGGTTCATTTAAAAATCTGCTTTGAAAAGTTCCCCCCTCCATTCCCTCCAGTTGCACTCCTTTCGCCCCC
>NW_004797837.1:73312-74967 GCF_000002075.1 Aplysia californica
GAGGGAGAGAGAGAGGGGGGGGGAGAAGAAAAAGAAGAAAGAAATAGAAAGAATAGAAAGAGAGAGAAAGATAGGGAGGGAGGGGAGAATCAGAGATGAAGAGAAAGAAAGAATGATAGACAGAGAAAGAAAGAGAGACAGACAGACAGACAGACAGACAGACAGACAGACAGACAGACAGACGGACAGACAGACAGAGTCAGAGAGAGACAGGGGCAGAGAGAAAGGAAAAGAAAAAAAGAACGAAAAAAGACAGATAAGAAGAAAGAGAGAATATAGACACTTATAGAGTCGGCCGGGAAAAGGGTGAGCAAATGGTTAGTGCTCACCATCCAATCAAAACAAGGCCCGTGTTGACAAGGCACTGGGAGCCTGGCCCCTTCACCTCCTGCTTACCTTTGCTCCCATCGTTAGAAGCCGGCAAACCGATAGATATAGGCTCCTTATGGCCCATAATTGAGACCCCGTTTGGCCCCTTTTCTCAAAAACAAAATAGTATCGTAGCTTGGTCTAGCGTAGCAAAACAAACGTATTTTGTTGCTGTTGGCCGATAGGAAGGAAGGAATAGAAATAGAGAGTCACTAGAGTGCTGAGCGTGAAAATAGGGACGTGAGTATACTGTTGTACTTACAGGAGGTGGGGTTGGAGGATAGTGGGGTCACATGGGGCGGGGGCGTAGGTGAGCCGTGGGGTAGGATGTGGGTGGGGGTGTGGGTAGGGACGCTGTTCGAAGTGTTCGAGAAACTGAGAAAATGTAGGCAAGTATCCGTAGTAAAGAGCCGATGGCTACATGTGGTTTTGCCTGTCTGTGGGCGATATGTGTACACAAGGCCATGGGAGTCTACCTGGTAGAAACATTTTGCTCTTGGTGAGTTGAAGACAGACAGACAGGCAGACAGACTGACAGACTGACAGAACCACAGACAGACGAGCGATACGTGTACACGAGGCCATGCAAGTTTACCAGGTAGAAACACTTTGTTCTTAGTAAGTTAGATACAAAATCAGATAGACAGACAGAGAGAGAGACAGGCTGGCTCACTGGAAGACAGACAGACACACAAATGGATAGAGAGGAGGAAATACACATGGAAAGTGGAAAGTCTACGACTACGAGGCGAGCAGAGAAGATAAATCAATAAACAAAAAGATAATACTATAATTATGCACATAGACACACACGCAGAAGAATTTCAAACAGGCAGACAGACAGACAGACAGATAGACAGACAGACAGACAGACAGACAGACAGATAGAGAGACAGACAGACAAGCAAATGAAGGTATGGACAACTACAAAAGATAGACACAGAGACAGACAGACAGACACGCTCAGATGGACAGAAACATAGACTGACAAACAGACAAACAGACAGATACACACACTGGCAGGCAATTAACACACGAACACAGACAGATAGACAGAAACAGCAAGACAGACAGACAGACACACAGACAAACAAACTAACTTCCAGACACACACGGATAGGCAGGAGAATAGAGAAACAGACAGACATTCAGACAGACAGACAGACAGACAGACAGACAGACAGACAGACAGACAGACAGACAAACAGACAGACAGACAGACAGACAGACAGACAGACAGACGGTACACAGGCAAACCAGACAGACAGACAGACACAGACACAGAC
>NW_004797837.1:75228-77096 GCF_000002075.1 Aplysia californica
CGCCCATGTGATGATGTCTACTCAGAGGGACAAATAATGATCTCTGGACGGACAACCGTTACCTAGCCGGTCATGTTTTCCCTGACTGTTCTCATTAAGACACGCGTAAGCCCCTAGAGGTGGGCAAAATCCGGATAAATATCCGGATAATCGGATAATCCTCAATCATCCGAATTCAGACTCTGAACTCTCTTTCCTTACCCGTTTGCCGAAGTGGGTGCACCAATTTATTGAAGTGATGCTAACCCGTTTGTCGAAGTGATTCTAGATAACCCATTTGCCGAATCGGTTCACAACAATGTATTATTTACCGAAGAGGTGCACTAACATATTATCCGGATTTTGCTAAAGCGACTCATTGCCCAGCCCTAACACCGACACAGCCACCCAGCCAGCCACACACACGGCACTCACTAACGAGCAATATTAACTCTTTAACGCGCTTTTTTGGGGTACTTTTAAAAAAAAGAAGAAAAAAGAGGCAAAATAACTTTGTTATCCATACATATTTTTCAAGACGTGTTTATTTGTTAGAGTGAATAGAAGCACAAAGACTCGACAACTGTCATTTTAAGATGGGGAAAAAAGTAGGACAGACAGAAACAATTCAATATGGGGAAGATATAGAAGTAGGACGTACCAGTGGCGCCTTTCAACCACCCATAAGACAGACAGAAACAGAAACAACAGTATGGAAAGTAAAGAAGTGGGCCTTACCAGATACGCCGTCCAACCACTCGCGGAAAAAAAACCGCAGACAGACAGACAGAAACAACACAGGAAAGTAAAGAAGAAGGAACTTGCAACACAATAAGGTCATTTTATAAGTTCCAAAGATTAGAGGTGTTACAAGAGAGTAATAAACACAAAAACCGAATGAGTGAAATTAAGAACAATAGATGTTTGGTAGGAAAGAATGAGCAAACCACACCTCAGCATCTACCAGTAGCCCACTCCAACCACCCTCAACGCAACGTACATAAAGAGTTAAAGGGAGAAAGGAAGACGCAGGCCAAGATGAAGAGAAAGGAACGGTCAAGGCAGGGCGATCCTATCGACTCATTAAATGGCGTGAGTGAGAATACCGGCGTCCACTCACCATGCCCTCCTCACGCGCATGTGCACCCTGGCCAAACAAGCCACACTCACACATAAACATCACATTCCATCGCTTCTCACACACGTGCAGCGCGCGTGCGTGGTGGTGTTCAGATGGTAGTCGCTTGACCAGCGCGCTCCGGTGCGCTAAACACCTTGGCTGATAAGCATTTTTGCACGCTGAGAGGTGGAGCCGTCTATCAGATTCCTACAAAATATTAAGCTTTCGACGAGATGTAGATTTGAAGGTACTCTGAACCTGATAGCATAATAATACTAAAGGCTAAAGAGATTTGAATTCACTCCGAATCTGATAGAGCATAATTATCATTATTATTATTATTATTATTATTATTATTATATTAAAGACTATAAAGAAGAGCCGGCTCAAATGACCACATCTCTAAGACATTCGACTGTACTGTATAAAAGACTACTTCACACTTTCCCATTTGAAATTTTTTTTAAAGTATCAGTCATTATGAGAGAGTGGGTGAGAGAAAGAAAGAGAGAGGGAGACAGAGAGAGAGAGAAAGAGAGAGAGAGACAGAGAGACAGAGAGACAGACAGACAGACAGACAGACAGACAGACAGACAGACAGACAGACAGAAAATAGAGAGAAAGAGAGATAGAGACAGAGGAGGAGGGCAGGAGGGAAGAGTGCATGGGTGATGTGTGGTATGGATATTTGCGAGAGTATGTTTATGTGTGCAAGAGTATGTGTGAGTGTGTGTGTGTGTGTGTGCGTGTGTGTGAGTGTGTGTGTGTT
>NW_004797837.1:80785-82042 GCF_000002075.1 Aplysia californica
AGAGAGAGAGAGAGAGAGAGAGAGAGAGAGGGAAAGAAAGAAAGAGAGAGAGGGAGGGAGAGAGAGAATAAGAAAGAGAGAAAGAAAATAGCTTCCAAGTCCAATTACACAGAAATATTATTTTTTACCGAAGTCCCATTAGAGTAATTGCTACGACCCACAATGGATAAGTACACATAAAGTGCGTGTCCTTTAGAAGTGAGTTCTGAAAATGGCTCGCTAAAACATATGAATGAAAAATCCTCTCCTCCTTCAGTGAAGAGGGTGGTGCAGACAATGAGTCACTTCAGTAAGACATCTGAACACGATTGGGGGCGACAACGGTTCAAACCCCGCGGCTAGGCCTTTTCTGGACTTTGAACTTTCATTCAGCGATTTCAGGCTTTCGGAACTGACGTCTTTGAAGCAATGTATAATATTATACGTTCTGCCTTATCCCCAAAAGACCTGAGTTCAATTCTCACGTGGAGAAGATATTGCACAGAGTTCAAATAGAGTCGAATTTGTCCAAGACGGAGACGCATTGTCAAAGAGAAAAGTGGTTGTCTTAAACAAGAGAATGTCTTGGACACACACATATCTGTAACATATTATATTATGATCATCGGAGGAATACGTTATTCCAGATTCCAAAAGTCTATTACGTTTTAATAACAATCTAAACATGATAGCCTTTAGTATGATCTCCGTCCCACGTTCCAACAAACATCCGTTGTCCTGACCTCTCCTCCATTTTTGTGTTTGTTACGCTCTTGTAACACCTCTAATCTTCGCCACTTACTGGACCTAACTGTGTTGCAAGTGTCGTAAAACTCTTATAACGCAAATTAAACTAAACAGTCTTTTCGTTAAAAGGGTGTTGCCGCGCGTCCTGCAACAGTGACATTTCGATTCGTAATCAAGACTCGTCAGTCGAAGGAACAAAAAACAAATAACATTTCATTCCGCTTTCTCTCGCGACATCGGCACAGTTTTGAGTAGACAAAAAGTGTGAATTTTTAATACAATAACATGACCATAACGAGTTTGATGTAAAGTGGTCAATAAAACACGACGTGGAGCAAAATATGAGCTTGATGGTAAACCAGAAGGAAAAATTATTTGCTATTATTTGATGTAGTAAAATCAGGCATCGAGATATTCTAAAGACGAAAGTAGCGTGAGGACATAGAAACCCCACAACCCTTTAACCTCTCGGGAAATCGATCCCCGCCTTCTTCATCCGCTGTTATCGTACTCTCTCTCTCTCTCTCTCTC
>NW_004797837.1:82607-83764 GCF_000002075.1 Aplysia californica
CTCTCTCTCTCTTCAGTGGGACCATACACTTATTTGACTAGTCCAGCTGCTGTAAGATTTTTTTATTTAAGAGGCAGGACCTCGGACAATAAAGACCATCTCCAACAAAACCCAGCCACAAACAACCGCCTTTCATCCAAGAACGCCACACTGGGGCTTCGAACCTGGCCCATCCGCACCACATTCCAGCTTGATATCTACTGAGCTAAAGGCACACCCCTAACACGCGAGTATCAAATCCTTAAACTCACACTGGGGGCTCCCTTAGCCTACAGGTTACGGGGTTCGCCTCTCATTCAAAGGTCCTGGGTTCGAATCCGGGTAGCGACGGGAAATTTTTTTTCTTTAAAAATTGTCTCCTTTCCCCTCCTTTCCGGCTCTCTAGCAATGTTCTGTCGTCTGCTTTCGTCTCCTCTTTCTGCCCCCACCCCCTCACCTTGCCCCCTCCTCTGGGCTCGTGACTCTTTCTTCTGCCTGTTTACTGTTACTCCTTGGCTCCTTCTTACCGCTGTCTTTCTGCCACACCCCTGATCTTCTGGTAGGAAAGATCTACACCTAGCCTTCTCGGACAAGGGCGAAAAAATCTCGAGGATCCCGTGTGCAAGTTGACTACGTAAAAGATCCCTTGGTGGTCCTAAATCGATCAGAGAAGGCTTCGGCCACCATCCGGACAAAATTCAAAATCTCCAACCAACTGAAAATGTTTAATGTGTCCCGCGCGCTCATATGACCTTACGCAGTTGCGGGGGCCGTAAAACACTTATCATTTAAAAAAACACAAAAAAAACCCCAAAACCCACACAGCCAAATCATGCATATATATATATCGAACAGAAAGATATTCCTTCAAACCAAAAAACAAAAAACAAAACAACCCAAACAAACAAACGAAAAAAAGAAATACATCAATGTTGACCTCAGATTTCATGTAAATGATATCTGTTGACGCGTGAGATCGGCCATTCGCCCTCCTATTCATCACCATCATAGGACAATTGAAATAATATTATGAGACGACAAGATGTTAACGCAAAACTTGAAAGAGAAGAAAAGGCAAGGAGAGCACCACTTGAATAAACAATACTCTTAATGCTGTGGTTATTATTATTGTTTTTGTTATTGTTATAATTATTATTACTATTATTATTACTATTTTT
>NW_004797837.1:90123-91881 GCF_000002075.1 Aplysia californica
AAGAAGAAGAAGAAGAAGAAGAAGAAGAAGAAGAAGAAGAAGAAGAAGAAGAAAGAAAGAAAATTATTTTATAAACAGGGTGAAAATGAAAAGTGCAGAAGGACAAAAAAAAAAAAACTAAGCAAAACAAAAAACAACCAAGAAGAAAAAAGACCCCAAAAAAGAAGAACAGAAGAAAAGGAAAACATTAAGAAAAAAAAAAACAGATTAAGAAAAAAAAAACATTAAGAAAAAAAATCGAAGGAAATTTCGTTCGAAGAGAAAAGCAAAGCGACGTATAGGGGCAGACAGGTGAAACATGAAGACAGATTTCCGGGCAGGCAGAAAGCGAGCGTCTGTGTCGTCGATTACACTGGGAAATTCTCAAGACGCATGTAAAATTTAGCAACTGTCACTCGCCCATCAACGCCCGAGCGGCAAAAATGCAAAACCTTCTCCGACATGTAAATCTATTAACAAAAATCGAAACGCACAAACAGCATGCATTATACGACGAACCCCCCGCGCCGCTGAAAGGTGATAAGAAAAGGGTGGTGGAAGATGTTGCAGCTCATTGGTGCAGGAACGGGTTAAAAAAAAGAAAAGAAGAAAAGAGGGGAAGGAAACGTAGATTGAAAATAAAAACAATGAAGGGAAGGAATTAAATGCGAAGAGACAGAGAGACACGGGGAAGTGAGAGTGGAAAAACAGAAAGGAAGGAAGGAGGAGAAAGAAGAAAGAAAGGAGGAAAAAGGCGCACGCGCACAGGAGTGAGAGAGAGAGAGACAGAGAGAGAGAGAGAAAGGGAGAGAGAGAGAGATGGGGAGAGAAAAGGAGAGAGAGAGAGCGAATAAGAGAGAGAGAGAGAGAGAGAGAGAGAGAGAGAGAGCAAACGACGCAGCAGTAGCAGCAGCAGCAGCAGACACAGACACACACGCACGCGCACAGACAGACAGACAGACAGACACACACACACACACACACAACAGCAGCAGCACTAAGTGGGGGCGAAAAAAGACAGGTTGTACTTACAAGCTGATCGCAGTGTCATTATCTCGGCCGTGTCCTATGGTTCATTACTTGCTCTGCCGCGTTATTCGTTCGCTTTATCCGCTACATCGCCAACATAACACACACAGACGGCACAACAACCCAGGGGTGTTCGCTCGCCTCTCTTCTCTTTCTCGCCATGCTCTCTCTCTCTCTCTCTTTTCTCTCTCTCTTCTCTTTCTCACCCTCCCCTTCCCTCCCCTTCCCAACCACCACAACCCGTGCCTTCGTTCCTCTTCCTTGCCCGCCCCTGTCCCTGTAAAGACACCCTTCCCAGCCCTCCCCCTCTCTCTCTTCCTTTTTCACCCGCGACAGACCACCGCTGCCGCCATTTTCTTTCCCTTCTCTTCTCGTTCTCGCTTCCCCGTACCCTTCCCTTCCCATCCCGCCTTCCCCCAATAACACCACTGACTTTTTCTCTTCCTTCGCTCGCTTCTCTTCCTTTTATGATTCTCTCTCGCCCGTCTAAACCTTGCCGTTCGTTCGTATCGCTTCTCCTCCGTTCGGCCGACCACCCTCTATCACCCCTCCCCTCCATGTGTACTTCTGTGTGTGTCTCTCTCAGCGCTACTTGACTGATCCCAGCTCCACCCCGCCCACCCCTCTCTCTCCCTCTCTCACACACAATGCCGCCTGCCATTTCTTCCACCGCCCTGTCTGTGGTCACCGACTCCACACCGCTCTTACTCCTCCTCCTCCTTCTTCTTCTTCCTTTTATTTCCCTTTCGC
>NW_004797837.1:93060-94705 GCF_000002075.1 Aplysia californica
GAGAGAGAGAGAGAGAGAGAGAGAGAGAGAGAGAGAGAGAGAGAGAGAGAGAGAGAGAGAGACCAACTTGATCAATAGAAGGGCAAATGTGATCTTTTCGCTTGTTCTTTGTCGGCGATTGATAACTTGACAGTTTCCAGCTGCTAGACGTGAAGGCTCGGGAAGAACGGTTATTTGGTAACAGGGTTAAGTTTATTGTTAGGTTAAGGTGAAGATTAGGGTTAGGATTTGGGTTAGGAGTAGTGTTCGGGTTAGGGTTATTGTTATGGTTAAGGTAAGGATTAGGGTTAGGGTTTGTAGTGCAGGAGTAAGGTTTGTAGTGCAGGAGTAGGGTTTTCGTTCGGGTTCAGGTTAGGGTTCTTGTTCGGGTTCTTGACCGGGTTGGGCTTTGGGTTACAGATAGGAACAAGGTTAGAGATAGGATCACGGTTGCTTTTTTTTTCTTTTTTTAGTAAGAGTTTTACGGCACTTGCAACACAATAAGGTCATATAAATGCCGAAGATTAGAGGTTTTACAAGAGAGTAACAAACACAAAAAAGAAGGAGGAGAGATAAGGACAATAGACGTTTGATAGGAAAGAAGGAGCAGACCACACCAGAGCACCCGCCAACCACCCACGATCACGGTTGCTGAATGTAGTAGACTAGCAGACCATCAAGTGGAATATAATCCGACATTCCCGGTGACAGACCATCTAGCAGAATGACACACAGAGGTAGGCCGCCTAGTTTGTGAGAAATAATAAAGATAAAAATAAAAATAATAATGGTGAAAGGTAAATGCGTACGGTCATCATTATTAACCAACAAACAGATTTCCTTAATCCTGTTTGTTTTTTCTTGAAGCTTAATAATTGCCACTACGTTGACACATTTTTCTTTGAACAAACCCAGGTCTCTAAAAACACTTATCTCTTATAAACACTTATCTCTTCCTTGTGCTCTCTTTTTTTTCTCTCTCTCTCTCTCTCATCCTCTCGGGAGAAAAGCAAACAAAACAAAACAAAACAAAACAAAACAAAAGGACATGTACATTAGATATAATATATTACTGAGCCGTTAGTAAAAGCCGTCTCAATATGTGAAGCCTGCCGACAAAAGGGGTTACTTCTCGAATTCAATCCTCATGGAAATAGAGAAATCACGCTTATAGGTGGAGTTTTTACAATTCATAAGTACATGTCTGAAATAATTTTTAAAAAAGCATGGTATTATTAAAGAATAATATGGCATCAATGAAAATCAACAAATTTGACCTTAGTGCTGATTTTTGGCCAATATCTCTTCTGCGGATTGCTAAAAGTTACTCATTTTATCCGCATGCCTCAAACAATATTACTGTAAGACCAGCCGGTCTCTCCTTCGGGTGCTGGAGGGAAATCGTCAAAGATCCAAGAAATCATTGCGTCACCCGATTGTGGGCAGAGCATGACGTCACCCACCTCAGGCGACCACAGAACCGTTGCCCCATGACGTCACGCCTGTAGCACGATCGCCTCGGCTTCTTGACGGGGGGGATTTTAAGAACACGTTACGAGTCCTTGGGTTCAATCTAGGGGCTCTACTCTATTACGAGTTTTCTCTGTCTTTCGCTTTCTCTTTCTTTCTTTCCTGCCTATGCTCTATCTTCCCTTCTCTCTCTCTC
>NW_004797837.1:97945-99422 GCF_000002075.1 Aplysia californica
ACAACAACAACAACAACAACAACAACAACAACAACAACAACAACAACAACAACTAACAACAAACAACAAAAGCAAACAACAAGAAGGAGTTTTAAAGGGAAGACAAACACATTGAGTTACACAGGAAGTGTAAACACTTTTTGTAGTGAATTTTGCAGTTGTCAAGGCAGAAAATCTACAAGCGAAGCAGCTTCCAAAGAATGATAGCCTTCTTTACCCAATTCAGTACAAGAAATATTCCAAACTGCTATACCCAGAGACTCATACATCATTACCTTAATTGTGTCGATGGAAACCACGAAGACTATATCATCACCAAGTTGATACATTAGATAATTAATTACAAAGTTATATCTGACGTTTTTGGCCGTTTTGAGTCACTAAGATCTTGAGGTCAGAAACCAAATACTCTATCTGCACTTTTAAAATTGTAAGATAATTCAGAGTCGTTATGAAGATATCAAACAAATTGCACCCCAAAAAGCTTGACAAGTTATGAAACTCAAATTTTATTGACGTCAAATTTCTCAAAACTAAATACTGAGCATATAGAATTGTGTGATTCTAGGGTAGCGAAGTGACGTTGTAGTATTTAATTGTATTGAGCTGTATCAAAGAGTCTATATAACAAGAGGGTCTACTCCTCTCTTTGAGCCAATTACAAAAGTGTCATCAAAATTCGGTGGCGCCCTCTTCGCAAATGCGCACCCTTTGCGAACAGAGTTACCCTACTTGTGTTAAAAAAATCAAAGTGAAGCTAACAAGTTTTTGAATAAATAAAAATTCAAATTTTGGAAGAACACTTTTTAAAAAATGGTTACGCTGACAAAAAATCAACCTCTTCCGGAGGAAGGGGCGACTGTTTTCTTCGTTCAATTTGACTTTAGAATGAGAGGCGAGAGGTCATTAAAATTTTTAAAAACCCTAAAACTCCGCACTGAACGAACCCGAACAGCTGATGAACAGCAGTCGATTTGTGCACGCAAGGAGGTGCTATTCCTATTCTTCTTCTTGAGGAACGAAAGAGAGCTTCAAAATAGACAGCACCGCCATCTGAAGCAAAGAGCGGACTTCCAGCGGACACTTTTTTGGCTGAGTGGACCATCTTGTTATCATGTACTATCTTTGGCTGTATTTACCCCGTCTATCCTCCCTCCCACATCTGTGGAGTGCCCGGAATCGCTTGTCGGGTAGCCTCGATCAGCAACGCTTGCTTAGTACCGACCCACGCCGTGACTTGTCCCGTTGTTATTTGAACAATCAATTTGTTCAATCTCCATTCCAAGATGGCCGCCCTGCGGGATGCCCGAGCCGTCACCGGGAGGAAATGAACGTTGAAATGAGCAGAGTGAGCGAGGAAGAGAGAGGGGGAGAGAGGGAGAGAGGGGGAAATGGAGAGACAGAGACAGGGACAGAGAGAGAGAGAGACAGAGAGAGTGAGAGAGAGAGAGAGTGAGGGGAGATCAGAGAGAAGGGG
>NW_004797837.1:103919-105420 GCF_000002075.1 Aplysia californica
TCTCTCTCTCTCTCTCTCTCTCTCTCTCTCTCTCGTTTTATGAACCCCTCTCTAAATTGAGGTTGGCATTCGATTCGATCTGAGAGTGAGCTCAGGAAGTCTTTCCCACTCGGCCAGACATCACGAGAGGATTGAGAAGGGGAGATGATAAACCGATAAGAGTCGAAAAATCATATTGACTGTCATTCAAGAAATGCCTTTATTTAATAGTCTTTCGACTTGGTTGACAACGAGTACCGTGGCTGATATCAGAACATTGTTTATCAATGTACAATGACTCATGCAACAATAAATTTTAATAGAAAAAGCGCTTGTAAATTGTTCGCTAAATTCGATGCAACTCTGTTACCCCCCCCCCCCCTCCAATCCTGGTCTCTATTATGTCCATAAATTCACCAATTCAACCATATACTCATCCATCTCAATTAGTCTTTTCATTCACCAAACCACCCGTCCACCTATCTGTCGATCCCTGTTCCTATTCGTTCGTCAACCAGTCCATTTCTCCAAGATTATTTATATTATTATTTCATCATTGTAAAGACTGTCTTTTGCCATTCTACAAGTCTAAGACCTCTTTCCACTTTGTAACTTTATGATTATTTAAGAGGTGAGACCTCCGAATTAAACGTCCATTATCCAATAGGTAGAGAAATATGGGTGGTAAATACTTAGATGTCAGACAAGCAAACAAACTTATATTTTGAAAAAAAATAAATAAACAAGACGAAATGGCAAGAAGGGTTTAATTTGGGGCTCAGTTTTGTTTTGGTTTCAGGAAGAGTTTTACGACATTAGGATGGTTGGCGGATGCTCTGGTGTGGTTTGCTCCTTCTTTCCGATCAAACATCCATCGTTCCTATCCCTCTTCTTTCTTTGTCGGTATTTTTCATCTCTTAACTTCGGGATATGCGTAACTTAATTGTGTTGCAAGTTCCGTAAAACTATTACTCAAAACAAGACGGAATAGGTAATCGAAGAGTTAGATTTGGAGTCAGTTGACATGAAGGTAGTATGGTCCACGCCCAGAATACCTTAAGCTTCCTAGTGATTGATTCCCAACACAAGCTTAAACGCCTACGTCTTGGGTGAACCCAGCCCCTTTCTACCCAGATTTGACCCAGATCCCACAAACTGATAGCACGTACGGAAAGACTTTCTATGAAGAAGCAAACCTGTGGCCCAAGACTGTGAATACAAGCACCATTGTGATAAGTAACAGAGTCTTACTTACTTGTCTTTAACTCTTCCCGTGCCAAGATTTATCAGCACATGGCCGTGTGCTGTAAACAAAGATTGTGGTATAACAGTATATGGATCAGAAAGGGTTAAATTTGTATAAACATACCACAGCTCCACTTGTAAGATACGTCGTGTGGCGTCGGTAGTGTTGTGCGGACTCATAATCGTGAGGTTGCGTGGTATTTTTTAAATTTCATTTATTTATTTATTTATTTATTTATTTATTTATTTATTTATTTATTTATTTATTATTATTATT
>NW_004797837.1:105598-106602 GCF_000002075.1 Aplysia californica
CGTTGAGACCTCGTAGAAGGCACTTTCACACAAATTTCCTCATTTTTCGGTTCTATAGGAGATGAGTGTTCAGTTTGGAGCCCCCGCCTTATAAAAATCGTTAACATGTTGCAAGGGGCGAGAAATCTATACAATTTAGCGATTTGTACAGACACTTTCTAAGGTCAGCTTTTATCACGTTGTATTTCGCAGCAGTTAACAAGTGTACTAATCCGAAGCCAGATTTTTTAAAAGCTTAGTTTATTTGGGCATCTTCATGATACTCCTAGAAAAAAACAATGTTTTGGTCATATAAAACGACACTGATCAATATGAAGGCAAGCTTTGGGGCAAATGGGATCAGAATTGACAACAAACAATGTGGGCAGTGGACCAACATCTTCAAGACATGGACTGGCCCAAGTATGACAGTACAGTGTGTATGGCGACAGTTTTAATGACCGTAAGCAATGGCGAATCATTGCCCGTTATCCTCTTGGTTTAGTTAGAGTTTTCCGGCACTTGCAACACACTTATCTCATATAAGTGCCGAAGATTAGAGGACCCGGTGTTACAAGAGAGTAACAAACACACAAAAGAAAGAGGGCAGATGAAGATGATAGATATTTGATAGGAAAGAAGAAGCAAACAACACCAGAGCTCCTGCCAACCATCCTCTGTCAACCTCTGAGACAGAGATGACGCCTCCAGCTATCCATGGTTCTATCGGTCAAAGATAGATGGTTAAATCAGAGGTTTGAATAGGGTAGGTCAGATCTAACACTAACACCTAGTCTTCTCGGATAAGGGCAAAAAAATCTCTGTGGTTCCGCACGTTTGCAAGTGGCGCATGTTAAAAACCCCATCGTGGTCCAAAAATCCATAAAAGTGGGCTTCGGCCGCTACCAGGGCAAAATTCAAAATTAATTCCTACCAAACGAAAAATGAAACGCTTAACGTGTCTCGAGTGTTCATATGACCTTGAGTAGTTGCGAGCGCGGTAAAACACTTACAACCCGCACCAC
>NW_004797837.1:106702-110347 GCF_000002075.1 Aplysia californica
CGACACAATTTAACACCCCCGTTTGACGACACTGATCCAACAAAAGAAGACAAAGGTAGCCCGCTACGATCATCAATTCTCACTGACACCTACACACACACACACACACACACACACACACACACACACACACACACACACACACACAGACACCCACACACATTGGCGCACAAAATATCCCACACCAGGGCAAACACGAGAACAAACAAACGTTAATGCGGATCTATGCTCCTATAGATCTAGAATAGAACCTAGACCTACCACCGCATGACGAACGGAAAACCACAAGAGAAATTCCTCCTCTAAAAGAAAAAAAAAAGGAATCTTTAAGTTCTTTCGAAAGTGTTTAAACAAATCCTGACGTCATTTCGCCTACGAACAACTATAATAATACGCCTATTCAACGAGAATTTATATCAAACAATAAAAAAAAACAAAAAAATGAATTTTTAAAAAAGAAGAAAAGGAAAAATGAAACAGTAAAAAGTAAAAAGAAAAGTACCGGTATAATAATATGTGAGGCAGCGTGGTGGAATCAGGCTCTCGTCAATTTTTGGGCATGTAGAGTTATTAGTATCATCTTATAGCTTGTTCACTTGTCTTTATTTGGATGGGGAAAAAATCCATTTATCTTGAATACAAGTCGAGATATTTGCGAATGAAGGAGGTGGGGTTACCTGTTTTCAGAGGTAAAATTAGTGAGAAAATGGCTGCCAAAGAATAGTTATTTCCTTAGCTTAACAGCAAGTGTACATTTTATGTGCTTTTAATCAACGTTTTAAAGAAAAATCCTCACAGAAATTAGTTCTTTAATGGGCATGAAATGTGTTGAGCTAAAAATAAAAAATTCGATAAAAAATTCACAAACCTGTGGAAAAATGCAAGTTTCTTCACTTTGATTATTTTGACGAGAGTCTGATTCCACCACGCTGCCTCACATGTTTATAATATTACAGATCTAACTAGTCAGACCTCCATGCACGGAACAGACGAAGGTAGCGAAAGCTCTTGACGGTCGCAGCTCTTTCCACGCACGCACAGTCTGCTGCTTTTGTGTAGAGGTGTGGTGGTGGTGTTGTGGTGTGGTGGTGTGGTGTCGTCTGTCGTCTCTGCATGGCCCCCGGCGCCCCAAAAGCGCACGAATGAACAGCGGTGCCCACAGTCCCCCATCTCTCTCTCTCTCTCACGCTCTCTCTCTCCCCATCCCCCTCTTACTCTTCCTCACTCTCTCGCTCTCTCTCTCTCTCTTTCTCTCTCTCTCACGCTCTGACAAGTAAGTGCACACCCGCTGATGAATAAACCACGATAAGTTAGAAAAGAAGATAACCCTAGCTCGCCTTTTCAATTTTAATTCGAGCGGCGGAGAGCAGATCGGCGAAGACTTTTATTATATAACCCGGCAAACAAAACGAGTGCAGGTGCATAACTGTACGTAAACAGCTAAATGCCGATGAGCTCCACGACCACACACAGCGTAGCAGTAACATTTCTTTTTATAACTGAACACTCCTTCATTTTCTGCCGGCCATGCAGATCTATGTGAAATGCTCTCGCTGTCTCAGAGGTGTGAAAATAATATTATTATGGATCATTATCTAATCACCATATTCAATAGCGTTAAAGTTCACTTTCTGAATTATAATATTATGTACTTTATTTTCGGGCGTTTCGGTCTGGTGATTAACTGTAAGAGGACAAATGTGGAAAATAACAAGAAAAAAATGTGTTTTAATAAAACATAAAAAATAAAAAGAAGTTTGCGATTATAAAATCCGGCTTCTTCCGGTAAAAAAACTAAGGAAAAAATCCGTATCAATGGTACTCTAATCCCCTTTCAAGCCATTCCTTACAGCACCTCCCTCCACCCTACCCCCCTCCCCCTCCCCCACTCCGCCTTTTTTCCCCTCATGTGTCAGCCCACAAGACGGCCTACAGCGATGTTTGCATTCTACTCGACTGTCTACCACCACCTGAAGGTCTACTAATCTAATACCTAACCCTAACCCTTACCCGACGGTGGGATAGAGTTTGGGTTGGGGTAAGAACTGTAGATGGTACTAAATAAGTATGCCGTCAAGCAGACTGACTGCCAGACTGATCAGATAGTAGACCGCCCAATGGACTGACACCACCTCCACTTCACCCTCCCCCCTCCCAAACCAGTCCTCTACCCTTATAACCTCGCATTTCACTCAATTGTAAAATGATGTGTGTCGTGTATTTGGCAATCGGTATCCACAGAAGCGTGGACAATCAATAAACAGCTGGAAAGAACAAATGCAGCGACAGATTTGTGGTTCATAAGACGCATGCTACGTATCCCATGGACAGCTAGAAAGACAAATGAATAAGTCCTGGTTGAAGCAAATCATAGAAAACAAATTATCACGAATATAAGAAAACGACAGGCAAATTTCTTCGGACACACAATGCGGAAAGAAGCATTAGAGAATATTGTAACAACAGGAAAGTTTGATGGAAAGAGAGGTAGAGGCAGACAGAGGGAAAAGATACTGGACAAGATGACAACATGGTTGGGGGCAGCAAGAACAACAGACACCATTGCTGCAGCGCAGGACAGGCGAAGTGGAGATCCATGATCGCCCACGCCAGTCGACAAGGCACCGGATGATGATGATGATGATCCACAGAATATGCGCTATAAAAACCATATTATACTCTGCAATACCCGGATTCGAAGCAGTTTCGAAAATACGTGTAATCTCATTACGACTTAAGACTCCATTTTCCGTCAAAATAACAAGCAAACTAAAAACACATAGGACGTCGAATTTCTCCAAACGAGCTCGACTGAAGCTACATAGTCTTGGCAAATCACGGCAGAAGTACAGGAGAAGGATGTAACACACACACACACACATACACACACACACACACACACACACACACACACACACACCTACACCTACACCTACACCTACTCCCTCACTCCATCCCTCCAAATAACCCCAAACAAATAACCCCTAAAAAAGACAAACAAACAACAACAAAAAATCTTATGCAGTTGCGAGCACCGTAGAACCCTCTACTATAAAAAAAGAGAAAAAAGGTACCCCTCAAATGTCTCTATTTATTTAGTTTGATAAGATTTTTACGACATGTTCAACATAAATAGGTCGTATATCCATCAACAGGGTTCTGGCGACCACAGTTTGTGGGGATGAAGGCTATTTATATCCTCCGACACCCCTTGGGACTTTGGTTTAAACATAGCGAAACGAGCCTTAGATTGGAACTGTCTATTTCTGTAGTTTTATTATAGGTAGAGAAACCCAAATACAAACATTGCCCACTGAGATGGAATTCTTAAGGAGAGAGAAAAAGAGGAGGGCCTTTAAACACTTGGAGAAGGGACTTAGATTCGGACTCAAAACAGAGAGGATATAGCTGGACAGATTTGGAGATTATATATTAGCACAGGGTAGAGGAAGATTGAGAGCTCTTTTTGGTGTACCCTGCACAATATGATGACTATATGTACTGATTGCAGGACGATTGTTTTTTGTTTGTGAGTGAACAATTGCACATCGAAACGATAATGGTTATTAAGTGCTGGAAAAACGCAAGAGAGACAAGAACAAGAAGAGGAAATTGACATGTTGAAAGAGAGAGAGAGAGAGAGAG
>NW_004797837.1:111378-112582 GCF_000002075.1 Aplysia californica
ACACACACACACACACACACACACACACATCCCCCCTCCCCCGCATATATGTACAAACAAACAAACTCCTATAAGCAAAGACATACACACATGCAGACACACATAAACATGAGTGCAGGCTCATGCACACATACGAACTCAGCGCCCTCCCCTTCAACCAACTAACGTGCCACCAACAGTCAACAACAGCAACCCCCACCCCACCCCCTTTTCTCCTTTCCCCGCCGAAAAAAATAAATATAAAAAGCAAGCAAAACCTCCATGAGAATAATGATATTTTCTAATAGGTGGTAATTTCATAAAACGCGAGTAATGCTACTCTTATTGTGACTTCACTTTTAAAGAGGGGAAAAATTGAACACGGTTGTTTTCATAACGTGAAAGAGCAAAATCTGACCTTAACACAGAGATCTCAATAAATTCTTACCATTGAAACTTCGATCTTAAATGTAGGAAAAAAAATTGTAAGGGACTCGTGCTTGAATAGAGTTAGTTAATCCAGTTTGAGCCCTCGATAATGGTGTCAACCTCTCTGGAATCTAGCATTGATTCCACCAAGGTATAATGAAAGACAGCGTTAAAGTGGTCACATTTAAAGAAATGCTAGGTTAATCACAGACGGATAAATACCACAGAATTGTTTGAAAACCCCTCTTCTCCTCAGCAAGTCCGAAGCAAATCCAATAGACTTAGGGTTGTTGAAAAAGTGCCGAGATAAAGGATCCCCCTAACCCTCGATACAATTGTGCCGTGGTATTGAACAAAAATGTCGACAATAGAACTTACCCGTATTGACAAATTACTCAAAGGGAAAGGAATCCGCATGACTGCATTAGAAGGATCACAGAGGAAAATAATACGTTGGAGCGAGCGAACAATCTGTAAGATATTGAAACTTGCTTAATTACCACCAAAGAGCTGAACATGGGGTGTTTAGCACGCTTTGAACTGCCCAATGCACTTCAAAAAACTATTTCCCAGTGTCAAAAGAGGAGGGCTTTGAAAACAAAAGCAAATTTTCCTGTGTATATCCCCTTTTGTTTTTCTTTCTGATATGTAGCCTCAATCACTTGTAAATTTATAGAGAAATTCATGATATGTTCTGTCTGTCTGTCTTTCGTTTGTCTATCTGTCTGTCTGTCTGTGTGTGTGTGTCTGTCTGTCTGTCTGGATCTCTCTCCCCCACCCCCCCCTCTCTCTCTCT
>NW_004797837.1:112951-115963 GCF_000002075.1 Aplysia californica
ACACACACACACACACACACACACGTACACACACTTGAACACACGAACACATTATCAGACACACACAAATACACACACAAGTCACACGTTGATTCACATAAGACACACACACATGACAGGACTGAAACAAGGGCACATAATTTGTCTCCATAACGATAGCCCTTTGTTTGCTTGGGTCACTTCGTTCATTCATAACTTATTTATACGTGTCCCGACGCGGTGAAATCAGGCTCTCGACGTCAGTGTCTGGCTCAATGGAGTTATATAGGTTTCATCTTAAAGCCTGTTTACTTTGCTAGCATTTGATGAAAAAAATACTCATCTATCTAGCAGAGAAATCGAGACATTTGCAGCTGACGGAAGTGAAGGCCGTCTGGTGTCAGAGGTAAAAGCGAGAAAATGGCCGCCAAAGTTAGGTGACTTTCAAAGCTTGAGTGTCCTTGGAAACTTCAAATTCCCATTCTTTGTGCCTGAGGTCGACATTTAAAAAAAAGGAAAATCCACACAAAAATGAGTTGTTTTTTAAAATGAATAGAATAGGTGTTGAGCGTTAAAAAAGAATTCGACGAAAATTTTTCAGAGGGAGGAAGGAAATGTCGGATTCTTCGAATTCATTATTTTCACGAGCGCCTGATTTCCCCACGATGCCGCACATATCGAACTTGTGACCTCGTCTGTAACACGGGTACTTCTACTCATTTCCTACCTATTATTTTTATCCTGTTAACACTTAACACACGAGTGGTAGACGATGCCGACTCCTGTGGTGTAGCGGTTAGGTGTTTAGCATTCTTTTTTTGTGTTTTTGTTGGTGTTTTACGTCTCTCGCAACTGCACAAGGTCACGTGAGCGCACAGGACACTGTCAACTTTTTCAGTTTGCAGGACATTTTTTAATTTTGACCGGGTGGCAGCCGAAGCCCACTCTTACCTATTTTAGACCTCCAAAGGATTTTTAACGTGCGCAACTTGCACATGGGACCCCCGAGATTTTTCGCCTATGTCTGAGAAGGCTAAGTGTAGATCTTTCCTTCCAGAAGATCAGGGGTGTGGCAGAAAGACAGCAGTAAGAAGGAGCCAAGGTGTAGCAGTAGAAAGGTTACAGAAAGAGTCAGGAGACCACACTCAGAGGACGGGGCAAAGGAGAGGAGGGGTGGAGACAGAAAGTGGAGACGAAAGCAGACGACAAGACAGTTTAGCATTCGCAAGCAGAAGAGTTTGATTCCTGTGTTGGGAGGGCTTTTAAAAGTAATTTAATTATGTTTTAATCGAGTAGCCCCATCTACTGTTGAAATGTTGTATATTATCCTTTTCAGTCTAGGTTGGCCCTGATAGGCAGGATCGAAGCAGCCTGCCTCCTGTATGATCTAAATGTTGTCAATGGGGCCATAAAACATTTACAATTGCAATAACAGTACAACTGATAATATTCGGCTCTAAGATGAACCAGAGAGAAAGAACTCTCTCTTAGGGCACTTAGGCACGCCGTTAGCTCAGTGGGTATGACATTTGGTCATAGCGTGCATGACCTGGTTCGAATCATCAGCACAGAGTTTCGGAACTTTGGTTGATTGAGGTGTTTGCTAGGTTATCCACCTCTTTTCTTAGCCCTATCGGAAATGGTCGTTCATTAGAAGGTCAGGGGTCTTAAAAACCTCTCAGTATTGGTTAGAGGCTTGGAACACAATGACATACACAACCAAGTGCACCTTCCGCTCCAAAGGATCAGGTTTTATTTAGGGGGTTGCTTAGGATGGTAATCGCTACCTTTCAGACAAGATTCTTACGCTGCGCATTCTGTTTTTTTCTGTATTCTGTGGAGGGAACTGCGTGACTTCCTTCACGCATCACGATGGTTCGCGCTCGCCGCAGAATGTCATATTATTCCAGAATACCCCGCCCTCAGGGACCTCTTTAATTAAAGTATTGATGGCCCGATCTGTACCTTACACGTTGGCTCTCGTGCCACTCGATAATGTACACCCCCCACCCCCTTTTTTTGCAGAAACAAAAACAGATTTAAAACAAATTCAAAAGATAAATAAAAGAACGAGATAATTCTTTAACCAGGTCTGAAATGCTTTTACCTGCCCCTGAGGTCTGTAAGATATCGTTTTTTTTCCCTCTTCTCTTTTTATCCATTTTTGTTGTGTGTTTTGTTGGGTTGGTGTATTTTTATCTTTCCTATATTAATTTCCTTTTTTGGAAAGGAGAGAGGAAGTAGAAAGTTTTACCATTCAAAATAATAATTTGTTAATGGCATGAATAAACAAGTAACCATTGAGAGTGTGATTACTGGCTCTAACGTTGCAGCCAACAGAGATGTACCATACTCTATTTTACACATTCTGTATTATGTAGGTGCCATTCTACACCACGTTCGGCACAATCTAGGTTATCTAGGAGGCATACTCCAACCTTGCCTCTCAAGGCCAACCAGGGAAGAGAGCAATACACAATCTCAGAAGCAGAAATACCAAGATAGTCGATTAAGAAAAGTCACCCCATACGAGAATCGAACTTGGGTCTTCTGCGTTCGACAACGACACGCCTAACCACTCCACCTTTGACGTCGACACTGATTCAATATTTTAAAGTGAATTAGTTGTATGTAACCTTACTCTGCACAACCAGATCTCATATCATGTCGCTGTGCCCCAGAAAGAAAACGTAACCTCAGAACTACACTGGGTTTATCGCCTTAAGCTTTTAAAGGTTCCTGCAATTCTAAGGTTACGACAATGCACGCTTTTAGTGCGAATAAAAAGAGAAAAGAAAAAACAATCCAATCCAATAAACAATAGCAGCAGTAACACAGCGTATTGCGAACTGGCCTTTTGCGGAGAGTCATTTATTGCATTATCATTATTCGGTTAAATGGAAACGAAACCTGCGATATTGCGCTTGTGATTAATATAATCGATCTTTTGCACGTGTGTTAAAAATTAGCTCGGCAACTGTCTAAACAAACATGCTTTGTCAGCCAGAAGATATTCCCCCCTCCCCTTCGCCT
>NW_004797837.1:116828-118758 GCF_000002075.1 Aplysia californica
GGGGTGGGGGTAAAACAAACCTCAAAAAGACCGAGATACTCGATACAAATTTCTCGCCACTCCAGAATCGAACACGTGTCTCACGCATGCGACAGCTAAGCGCCTAACCGCAACACCACAGTAAAGTATAGCCCCTCCCATTTTGAACATTTTGAAATGGGTTGCATTTTAGTCACAATATAAAGAAACAGGTAATTGCAGACTCGATCATAGTGATGCACGAAGACAGGCAAGGTAGTTGGGAGAGGTTGGGGTAGGCGTCAGACTGCATTATTATTATTATTATTTTTATTATTATTATTATTATTATTATTATTATTATTATTATTATTATTATTATTATTATTATTATTATTATTATTATTATTATTATTATTGGTGTTTTGAACAAGAAGTCGTTAGGACAAGTTCGACTGTATGTTTCTGCTTGGCTACTGTATTCCACGTATTAAACGTTGTATTATTGTTAGTTTTACATTTCTCTTTATATTGTAATTTTTATGAAAGTACATTAATGTACAATTTTAATTTTATGTTTAGCAACACGTGCTTTTATCATTCAGCCAAAATAAAAACTCCCACGAGGACAATAAAGTAAAAGTCTTATCTTATCTTATCTTTTCTTATCTTATCTCAAAGTGATTGAACAGAAAAACCGAGACTTAAAACAAAATTGACTAAATACGAATTCCGTATTTTGCTCTCTAAATTTTACCCTCAACACTATATTATGTACCACACTTAACTAGCTCTCCCTCAAATACGTGGTACTCAAAGCCGTGGAAAAATTAGCCACCCACCCACCCAACCGCGCTCCGAGTGCAGGCTACGCCTCTGACGGGACAGAACAATCAAAAGATGTTGCCCCAAAATCAATACAGCCAGTCTGCAATTTGCATTCGGCGAGAGGAGAGCCCTTGCTCACTGCGCGCTTACCAGCCTTGTGATCATTTACTCTTTTCCACCGCGCCCCGAGAAATGCAAAACGTCATCCGCCCCAGCTGATCCTTTTGTCCCTTTTGTCGGAGCAAAAGCATCGCATTAGCACGCCTTTTTAATGCGTGTGTTCTTCTAGGGGAGTTCAAATGAAAAGGGGAAATAGGTTTTAAATAAAGTAGTGTTGGAGTTCGAGCCAAATGTTTCGACTACTGTGTGTGTAGGTGAAGAGACAAGTGAGGAAAAATCCTAAGCGTCAGCAAAAATGTGCTTATAGGCTGAGAGTGACGTGGGTGGGAGAGAAGGAGAGGAGAGGAAGAGAGACGAAGAGGGAAAGAGGGAGAGAGATAGAGAGAGAGAGAGAAGGAAAGAGAGAAAGAGAGAAGGGAAAAAGAGAATGAGAGACAGAGAGATTAAGGGAAAGAGAGAGAGGGAAAGAGGGGTGGGGGTGAGTGTTAGAGAGGCGAGAGAGACTGAGAGAGAGAGAGACAGAGACACAGAGAGAGAGAGAGAGAGAGAGAGAGAGAGAGAGAGAGAGGCGAAGGAAAGAAGGAGGGTATTGGTTTCATTGTTTGGATACCACAATATTATTTTGGCCGGTGTTACCTTGGACCTGAACCAGTGGTTGACTTTACGTTTCCCAATATATCAAGAATAAGTCTACTTATCTATCCACAGAATCAGATCTGAGATAGAAAGTGTCATAATCCGTTTGGGAAGACTACAGTTACGGCGTATTATTTTAAATCACTCGCATCTTTATAGAAATGCTCCATCAGGCAAAATAGACACTGTTATAAAATCAGGAGAGACTCTCTCTCTTTCTCTCTTTCTCTCTTCTCTCTCTCTCTCTCTTTCTCTCTCCGCCCCAACCACCCTTCTCTCTCCTTCTTTCTCTCCCCCCCTCTCCCCCTCCCTCCCTATCCCTACCCATCTTTCTCTGTCTGTCTGTCTGTCTGTCTGTCTGTCTGTCTGTCTGTCTGTCTGTCTGTCT
>NW_004797837.1:119063-121482 GCF_000002075.1 Aplysia californica
CTCTCTCTTTCTCTTCCAGTCTATCTCTCTCTTTCTCTTCCAGTCTCTCTCTCTCTCTCTCTTTCTCTTCCAGTATCTCTCTCTCTCTCTCTCTCTCTCTCTCTCTCTCTCTCTATCTCTCTCTCTCTCAACCACGGGTCAACAAGATACAAGAACTGGCTACAGAGGTCAGTCCGTCTGGCGCGCGCTGCCCTGCCTCCATGCGGGAAGAATACTCAAATGATGACGTGAAAAATGTTATGGCCTGCATGGCAGTAATAATTGTCTTGTGAAAAATCTACCACCTGTTAGTAGTGTATCTCTGTAGAGTCGTAGTTGTAATAGTTTCCTATGTTCTGATACTGTTTCAGACTGATGCTGTTCAGACTGAATCTCTGAAAGAAATTAAATAAGCCTTATCAATAATTCGGCAACCTTGTTGAAATGATTAATTCATCTAACATTTCAGATATGTTTGTAGAATGCAGAATGTTTGTGCAAATTAACTTTTCTTTATACGCTTCATGTTCCCTCGCTAATGTATCACACACTTGCTCGGCTTAAATGTGACAAATCTTTCATGTAACCCATCAATGTATTGCATTGGACAAAATTGTTACCCAGCACTGGCATGACGAGGTTAACACTTTTCTTGACACAAAAAAATGTGTAAATGCATATAGGGGCTCCAGTGACTAAGTGAGTAATGAGCTAAGACTCAAAAGTAAAGTTTAAAAAAAGTGTTGGTGACACGGAATCAGATGGATGGTCACTGGGGTGTGTCCTTAAGCTAGACACGAGAACACTAGCTAAAGACAACCCAGGGCACTGCACAGCGGCGACCAACAGTGGCATGGGTGGGAAATGGTTCTGTATTGGAGTAATATTGTGTATTCATATAAATATGCATATGTGTATGTGTGAATGTATGTACGTATTTATTTATGTATGTATGTTTGCCATTAAAAACCAAATTGTCCTTTTGGGATCAATAAAAATGTTTTTCATTTTATTATTATTTTTTATGTGTTACTCGCCCTTCGACACAATTTAGGTAATCCAGGAGTCTAGCTGTTGAGACCCCGCTTATCGTGGCCAACTTCATGATTTCTAGCTAATGTATCACACAATTTGAGAGGCTTTGAGGTGACCAATCTCTCATTTAAAACATCAGTGCATTGTATTGGAACAAAATAGTTTTCATGCCCACGAACAACAGTCTCAGTTATCAGGCTCACTTAATTTGAAAAAAAAAAGAAAAGTTTGGTGACCTTGCTACAACCCATGACACTAAAAAAACCCCCGGTATATTAATATTATTATGCTGGAAAGCGAGCTCTTAAACAGCCAACGTTACTTTTTACTCACCATCATAAGAGAGAGGCAGAATTATGATAATTAGACAGATTAATAATTATAATATCGTGTACTCAACTCAACTCGAGCATGAAAGAGCATGGTACAATGTATTCGTTTTCTAAACATGAATCTGAACCGTATATAGGAGGCTGGCTGCTTTTGTCAGGTATATATCAGAATAATTACCGAGGCTTGCAACGAAATCATCACTTCTAAGTAAAGAGAATAGAAACCACATCTTTTTAGTTTTAATTAGGTAAGAGTTATACGGCACTTGCAACACAGTAAGGTCATATACTTGCCGAAGATTAGAGGAGTTACAAAAGTAACAAACACAAAACAGGAGGGGAGATAAGGACGAGAGATGTTTGACAGGACAGAAGGAGCAAATTGCAGCAGAGCACCTGCCATCCGCCACTATATCACAGTTTTAGGTGCCAAGCAAGCCGATAAAACTCTGTTAAAGACATACACTGCATGATGAATTACTTTTCTATTTGAGATTATGCTTAATTTGTTAAAGTATGTGTTTTACGGCACTTGCAACAAAACAAAGTCCTATCAGTGCCGAAGATTAGAGGTGTTACAGTAACAATAGATTAACAAACACAAGAAAGGAAAGAGGGAAGATTTAAGACAATAGATGTTTGGTAAGAAAAAAGAAGTAAACCGCACCAGAACACCTGCAAACCACCCACATACTTAAATTTCAAAAGTGCTCAAAATGGAAGGGTGTAAAAGGTCACTAACCAGAACCACCAGGAAGAGACAATGGATATTCTTAGGGCAGAAGAAATTGATACAGTGTGAGAATATTACAGAGGGAACGAAGAGCAGAAGGAGACGGAGAACAACACATACTATTGTTAGCCTGAAGTGCGATATGACCGATAATATCACAATGAAAACCCCCCCAATAAACTAAGCTGATCAGGAGAACTGACTACTGACAAGAATGGAGTATCATAATGATCATCAATGCCTGCTTCAGAAATGACACCCGTAGAAGAAGAAGAAGAAGAAGAAGAAGAAGAAGAAGAAGAAGAAGAAGAAGAAGAAGAAGAAGAAGAAGAAGAAGTCT
>NW_004797837.1:124522-125895 GCF_000002075.1 Aplysia californica
CACACACACACACACACACACACACACACACACACACACACACACACACACACATACACACACATACACACACACACACACATATTATGACAGATAGATAGCTAATGAATCTCTTGAATAAAGCATTTTACGCAAATGTTCCTCTCTTCAACCAAGTAGGAAGGGGTTACCGGCTATAAACAGCTAAAGATCGTTTCAGTTTGTTAGTGTTTGAGCGCTTGGCCGGTTGATTACATAGTACGCTTCCCGAGAAGTCGAGAATGTTTGTGAGTGTACTATAGGTTCTTCTGGGGTAGTAATAGTTCCAAAGCGCAAAGAGCATGCCATAGAGCACGAATATGCACAAAATATGCAGTCCTCGTTAGTATTATTATCAATGTCATCACTATCATGATTAAAAATCATTATCATATTTCTCATCCTCTTCCTCGTCATCTCCCTTCTCCTCCTCCTCTTCCTTTCCCTCCACCTTTACTTCCTCATATTATATCCATTCTCCTCCCTGGTAACGACACCATAGAAAACATATCATTTTCATTTTCAAGTCGTTTCCTTCCATAATTAGATCATGCTTACGTAAGTGTCTTCTACTGAGACTTCTCTGACCAAAGGTTCCTTCTGAAACCCACACCCAAAAAGATAATAATACACGTATCAGAACGGCAAAGAAAGCCAAATCCTTACAACAAGCCCAGAGTTTGTCTAACGGATTAATACACCTGAAGGGAGCTAACTCGCAGACAGGGTCCAGGTCGTAAGCGGTCCGTGAAGTGTCTAAACGTACCAGCCAGATCAATCAACTTCTGGGACACTTCAAAAGTCCTTTCTCCGGACACGCTGAAAAATTGGAGGCCCAAGCCAGAGAGCAGGTCCGGTGGTGGTCATCATTGGGAACTGTCTTGTTTTTCCACTCCACAGAAGTGGAAAGGGGACAGATAGTGTTTTCATTTGGTTTGGGAAAGAGTTTTACAGTGATGTCAACACAATTAGGCCCTAAAATTTGCCGAAGACTAGAAAGTTTTACTAGAGGGTTGAATGCGAATAATGCGGACGAGGGGAGATAAGGATGACAAATGCTTGGTGGTTAAGAAGGAGCAAACGACAACAGGACACCCGCCAAACATCCAAGGACAGATGGTGAGTTAGGAGGACATTTGTAGCGTGTTTGAAGGAATTTATACTGGTTTATACCTTTTGAGTGTGTTTTGTTGTTGCTGTTTCTATTTTAAATAATTATATTTTGATAGGTAGGGGGGGGGAGTCTGACATTCCATGCTTTTTGCAAGGTGGCGGTGTTGTTGTTGTTGCTTTTTGGTTGTTGTTGTTGTTGTTGTTGTTGTTGGGTTGGGTTTTTTTGTTTTTTTTTTTTTGGG
>NW_004797837.1:125995-127216 GCF_000002075.1 Aplysia californica
GGGGGGGAGCAGTAGTACGCATTTTCTTTTCTTCTTCTTTTTTTATAGAGTGGATGGATATATCAAACTTTTCATTCTCTCAAGTCTTGCCCAGGTCCTGTAACAACATCAACAACACAACTTAGAACAAAAATGCATTTTGGGACATGGTATGATCATCACTATAAATTGTGCTAGTTTTGAAACAATCTCTGACGATCGTGGTTTACTTTTCATTTCTTCGCTCGAATGGTCTTAAAGTAGAACAGTATTCTGGTCTTTTCCCGTCATCCATCTGTTAAGGTTCTACCTGTAGGCTGCTCTGGGTCTATCCCGGTCTCGTTTGCCTTCTATTTTTTCAAAGAGAGCAAGATATTCAAGGCCTTTCTAAACAAGAAAAGAAAATGTTTTTACATTCCTTCAGAAATGTATGTTGGTTTTGTTTTTTCTTCTTTCTGATGGACGCTGTACAATTCAGGGACATATTCCATTATAGTTTTCATTTTACTTTGCTCTGTTCAAACAAACAAAACTTCGTTTTGAACAACATGATAAGTAGACATTTTCCTAAACCAACGAATTCATACCGTGGAGTATAACTGTCATCATATTAGTATGACGTAAAGGTGTCGTTATTCCGCCTGGTCCATGGAATCGGACTCGGCTTTCGTAAATTAATTATTTTTAAAAAATTGAACACGTAAGTGTTTTACGCCATCATCAACATTAGCACAATTTAAGCCACTTAGGAGGCAAACTTGGACCCTACCTGACAGGGTCAACCCGGGAAAAGAGGGATACAACTTCCCAGCAGAAAAAATGAGACACTCGACAACAATATTCTCTCCACAAGGGAACCGAACTCGGGACTTTTGTATGCTACAGTGGAGCGCCTAACTAGTACCCCACAGATGACGGGAAGTTTTCACATATTGCCGAATAAACACGTTACAGAAATGCTTCTTCTTCTTTCTCAACCACCCTCAACTCCTCCCCCACCCCCCCACCCCCCAAGGAAAAAAGAATTTAGCTGCACTTATCTCCGGGTCTGAGTTCTAGGTTTGATCTCCTTCAGGAATGTCAAGAGCCAAGTGACACTCTTGTGCGAGGTGCAGTTTATATTTCTTCTTCGAGTCATTTCTTCAAAGGCACTCTTATCATTTAGAGAAACATGGGCAATTTCTGTCTTTGTTCGCGGGTTCTCAACCAATATTGCCTATGTTAACATTGCCACTCCCCCCC
>NW_004797837.1:127534-128862 GCF_000002075.1 Aplysia californica
ACATGCACTCATACATCGACAAGAAACGTACCCAACCTACAACAGTGTTATCACCGTGCGCCTCAGCAAACACAGAACAAGGGGATATTCAACATTTACATGAAATAGAGAATCCGTGGCAAATTGACAGCTCTTTGCAGAAGCCAAAGGTCTTCGTGTTTATCCGGTGTAATCGGATCTTTGCACCCACTACTTTCTCGACTTTGTCTTGTCAAGGCTTTTCACAAGCTATCAGAGCTGTCATAATGTTTATACAGCCAACGCATACCGAAGATCAAATGAATTCAAGATCAGATTCTTGAATAACAGAGCCGCATGTTATTTTCCTTTAGAAGAAACAGTTACTTGAATGCCGGGCTTCGCCAATACAGAGGACAGGTAAAAATGTGTTTCCCGATTATTTTTTATAGCTGCTGAGTTTCTTTTAGTTTCCAACTTCTATTGACATCATCATTCAAACGAGATTTTGAAAAATAAATTCTTGTGAACCGACGTATAGCGTAATAGTTCGGTGTTTCGTCGTTGCAGGCTGATGGCATGAGTTCGAGTTCCGAGAAGAAATTTCTTTTAAAAACTTCAAATCCCTCTCAGCCTGGGTATGCCCTGGCATTCCGGGTAAAAGCAGCCAGTCTCCCAAATGATCAAAAATGTGTCAATTATGAAGACAATATCATCGAAACACGATACTTTTAATCCTACGATAATGCATTGTGCTTTGTCATTAGTACAGAGTGTCTAAATTAAAAAAAGAGTACTTACTTAATTAAATGACAATAATTTAGAACCGGGGTCCACAGGCTCAGCACTCAAGCTTCATCACACATGACGTACGTTAACGTAGCGGGTAGCCAGTGTCCACAGCGTCCTCGCACGTACGGTAAGTGTTGTTTTTTTTGCACACCAGACCTAGATCTAGAGAAATGGCGTTAACAAGGAAGAAGAAAATTTATTTGATGGTGATGGTTGAAGAGGGGTTATATGCAAGGTCACCGACGATTCTGGGTACATCCCATATGCAAAGAACGAGGCAAAACATGAGATTTTAGAATGTTGTACCAAATTCTTGATGATAACGAAACAAGCTTAGTATATTATTTTTGCCTGACGAAGGCAACCTTCCAAAGCCTTTTGGAATTATGTGGACTTCATAATATTCAAAAACAGAATACAGAATGGAGGAAGGCCATTCCACCAATTGAAAGGTTGGCAGTTGCACTGATGTAAGATGTTGCTGCTGCTGCTATTGTTGCTTGCTGCTTCTTTTTTTGTTGTTGTTGTTGCTGTTGCTGTTGTTCTCCTCCTCCTCCTCCTCCTCCTCCTCCTCCTCC
>NW_004797837.1:130255-131168 GCF_000002075.1 Aplysia californica
ACAGACAGACAGACAGACAGACAGACAGACAGACAGACAGACAGACAGACAGACAAACAGATAGACAGACAGACTGACATATAGACAGACCGACAGACAGACAAAGATCCGTAAGTGCGTCAGACAAGAAAACCATGCTGAAACAAACCATGGGAGACAACACACACGCACACACACACACACATACACACACACACACACACACACACACACCCTCACACCCGCACACTTACCCACACAAGCACACATATGCACACACACACACACACACTCACATATAGACACACACACATACACATGCACGCACGCACACAAGAACACATACACTCCGGAGACCCAATAAAGCAGACACACACACGCATATACACACACACACACACACACATACATTCGATGGCAAAAATTAAACAGGTTAACATTTTTTCTTTTAAAAAAAACCCTCCTAAAATTCACAAACAAAAACACACAACAAACTACGCTGTTTTCGTATGTTCACCTGACAATCGCGTTTGCTAAACAAAAGAAATAAAATCCAATACAATCCGATTCCAGCTGAGCGATCTCCCCATCCAAAACCCACACACATTTAGTAACAAACAATGAGGGTTTCCAAACACTTCAAAACCCATCAGGCGGCCTCAGAAACGGGAAGGGCTTGGGTTCCCTTCATTGATCAGTAAATTAAGCACTAGCGCTTAGGAACTAAGGCGGGAAAGAGAAGAAATTGGCCTCGGGACAGTACGCGGAAGTGGTCAACCGACGTCTACTAAGGCATCATGGATAGTCTAATACCAGAGCATTGTGGGTCTGGTCATAAAACACTCCAGCTGATCGATGAAGGTTCACGGGGAACAGGGGAATATGTGGGAGGGGCAGAGAGAGCGAGCGAGAGAGAGAGAGAGAGAGAGAGAGA
>NW_004797837.1:131581-133991 GCF_000002075.1 Aplysia californica
AGAGAGAGAGAGAGAAAGGGGCGGGGGAAGGGTCGGGCACAACAAGGGATTGAGGAATCGTGTCAGAGAGCGGGAGAGACTAGATGGGCATAATATGAAAGGGTAAAAGTGCTCAGGAAGAGATTGGATAAGAGGCAGATTTGTTTTCAGGGCAGAGGTTTTCGAAACGGGGAGACAAACGCTGTTATGCTTGTCAGGTACTCTCTGATTGGTATAGATTGAATTGGTATGGCATGAGCATTGTAGTGGACACAGGAAAGAAGCAATTGTTTAGGTTTTACACCTCCTTCGACACAATTTAGATCATCCAGGAGTCAGCCTGCTTAGACCACACCTACCAGGCCCAACCCGAGCTAAGAGGGATACAACATTTTAGCAGAGAGAGACGAAGTTTCTTGATATAAAAAAACACACAAAAATTTATTTTTTTTAAAGCACCCCCTCCAAAAAAACAAAACAAACAAAACACACAAAAAACAAACAAACCAAAGACACCCCCCCCCCCCCAAAAAAAATAAAAAAAATCCTCCCCACCCTGGAATCGAACTCACGGCTTCTGAGTGCGATTGCAAAGCGCCTAATCGCTACACGAGAGATGTCGAATTCCTGGACACAGCAGTATAGATATTGTTCAGTTTGTATGATACTGCAACGGTCTCCTTTTGTCTCTTTCAACAGGTTGATTCATAAAATTGTATTTAATGGAGGTAAGGTTAACTAGACCTGGACCCGTATAACGAGAACATAATCAACAGTACAGATCTACGATAGTTTGAAAGAAAGAATATGTAAAAAACAACAACAACAACAACTACTAAGCATATGCCCCCACCCCACATAAAAACAAACAAAACAGCAACAACAAACAATTAAGAGGGGTACATCCCAGCTAAAGAACAAAATACTCGATAACAAATTTCTCCTCAATCGGGAAGCGAACTCGAGATTTTTGTAGTGTCCTACCGTTACACTAGAGACGCCTTTAAAAAAAACAACCTGTGAAGTTGTCAAACTATAATTTGGCAACACTTGCAAACTTGCTTGTGTTATTTCTTGTGAACCGGGACCAAGTTATACGTACTGTCACCCAATTTGGAAAATTGAAATTGTACATGGGAATACAACAAATCAACTAATTTAGATCTTATTCTAGACATTGTGTTAACAAACAATCTATTTTTAGATAGCAAACCGACGTTTGTGGTGTAGCGGTTAGGCGCTACGCTGTCACACATAGGAGACCCGAGTTCGATTCCTGCGGGGGGGGGGGGGGGGGGGAAGAAACTTTATCGAGTACGTTGGTCTTTCCCCTAAGATGTTGTATCCCTCTCAGCCCTGGTTGGCCCTGAACAGGCAAGGATGGAAGCCTACTCTACTAAATGATCAAAATTGTGTTGAAGAGGGCACAAAAACATCTACATTAAAATAAACGTCAGGAAGGCCAAGTCTTGCTTTTACAGCAAGACACATGCATACAATGGCAAAATATGGCACACATACGGTTCATAATAAAGTTCTCTTACTGTCAGAATGGTGTCCAAATCAGCAAATTGATCAGTTTGAGGACGGTCCATTCATAGATTCGAAGCGAGGTCACCATCACCGCTGTCAGCAGCTTCACGAAAATCAATCCTACTGGAGGAGAAAGAGAATTAAAAAAAACCCAACCAACTTTATCCCCCCCCCCCTAAAAAACCCCAACAAAACAAACAACAATGATAATGATAATGATATACATTTTATGATATATATTTTAAACAAACAAACACACACATACACACACGCGCGCGCGCGCGTGCACGCACAAACGTACACACACATGAACATACGCACACACAGTGAATATACATCATAGAGAGAGAGACAGAGAGAGGGAAAGAGAGGGAGAGAGGGATATAATAATATAACATGTATATATTATATATATATATATATATATATATATAGAGAGAGAGAGAGAGAGAGAGATAGAACGTATTGTGGGAGCAAAATATACCTACTTCACAATATTTTACAAAATAGATCTAGTCCCAGGTGATGTGACGTAATCTGGTCTCAAATAGCGCCTGTTTGTCAGATAATGGCAACTATGTGACAACACAAACATTCAGGTGAATACAGACAAGACAACCAGCTTGTCTCCTCGTCTGCTGCTTGGGCGTATACAATAAATTTAAAAAAAATAAAATGATGATCCAGTCCACAGAAGTAGGAAAATAACAGAGGGAGGTGTGTGGATACGCTGCAAATTTTCCCAAATGGTAGCTTTTGCCTCGTCCATGAAGGCAAATCTGGCTGGCTCTGATGTTTGAATCTAAATGAATTAGACTGGTTGTATGCACGGGGCATTATTGGTATCCTGTGGTACAACAGCCATAAGATTTGTTATAACTTGAAGAACGAGAACCCC
>NW_004797837.1:134186-137372 GCF_000002075.1 Aplysia californica
ACACACACACACACACACACACACACTCCTCCTTTCGCGAAATATGTTGTAGTAGCGTCTCTCTCTCTCTGTCATGACATTACAACAACCCACACGAGGTTCCACAGAGACTTAGAGAAACGGCGTCTGTGGTGTAGCGGTTTGACGCTTCGCTGTCACACGCAGGAGACCTGAGTTCGATTCTCGAGTTGGTAGAAATCTTTTAGAATATCTCGGGCTTTTTGCTGGTATGGTGTATTCTTCTCAGCCAGGGTTCGAAGCCCGCTTCCTAAATTATCTACATTAATTTGATGGCGGCATAAAAACACGTTCTTAAGAGAAGTGGGGCTCTCATGGCATAGAGATTAAGGTGTTCCACTCTTATTCAATACGTCCCGGGTTCGAATCGGGATAGCGATAGAAAATTTTCTCCTATAAAATTGTTTTCCCTTCACATCATTTCCTGCTCTCTAACAATGCTCTGTCGTCTGCTTTCGTCTCCACTTTCTGCCCCCCCCCCCTCACCTCCTTTGCTCTCCTCTGGTCTCCTGACTTTTTCTGCTACTCCTTGGCTCCTTCTTACTGTTGTCCTTTCAGTCACACCACTGATTTTATGGTTGGAAAGATCTACACATAGCCTTCTCGGACAAGGGAGAAAAATCTCGGAGGTCCCACGTGCAAGTTCCGCACGTTACAGATCCCTTGGTGGTCCAAAATAAATTAGAATAGGCAAAGGCCGCCACCCGGGCAAAATTCAAAATGTCCTACCTACTGAAAACGTTTAATCTGTCCCGCGCGCTCATATAACCTGATGCAGTTGCGAGCGCTGTAAAGCATTTACCAACAACAATTAAAAAAAAATAGAAAAGAAAAAAGATCCAGGATGGGACTTCTCTAAGATTTGGCGAAGGGTATCACAAAAATCATTTGCTTTGAGTTCCATAGCTGGTAAAACACATTTCTTTTCGTTAGCGAGGGTGGTTGGCGAGTCCACTAGTATGTTTTTCTCCTTCTTTCCCACCAACCATCTATATATCGTCCTTATCTTTCCTTCTTTTTTGTGTGTGTTACTCTCTTGTAATACCTGTAATCTTCTGCACTTATATGACCCCGTGTTGCATGTCCCGTAAAACGCTTACTAAAACTAAGCTACCCTTTTCCAGCTGATGCCCTTAAACTGTCAGTTGGAATGTACAGTTTCAACAACAGACTTCTTCATCTAACACCAGAGTTCTTTTTATCTCTACATTCCGGTCTTCTGGGACAAATCTCCGCATTAAATCAAGTGTTTTTAGTCGAGTGTAGAGACGTAACAAAAGCAAGCGAAATACGACATTCTTCCCGAGTGGGGCAACTCCCAGAAATTTATCTGATCAGCGTCGAAGTACTGTGGAAATCCTCCAATCAGCTGCAGACAGATCAGATCGATATCAACGAATTTCTAGGGATTATTTGGCAGGAGCCGGGGACAGAGTTTTCCTTTCATCCGAGACATTGTCTGGGAATTCATGGAACTGCCGACAGCTTTCACGTTTGTCAGTTAATATTTTACCTCAGCTTAACTCCTCAGAGAAAGTACGACTTTGATTAATTATGAAAATTAATTGCATTTTGGAACAAAAAGTGAAGGTGATGGTGTGACACGCACTCTGAGAATAGAACAAAATCCTCGATAGCATCATTGTAACCAAAATCCTCTGGATAGCATTTGGGTTTTGAAATGGGATTTTTTAAAGTGCAATTTCACGTTTTTACGCAAAAGGCACTATATAACATACGTATTTTTTGGCAGGGTCAAAACTACCTTTGGAACTACGAAACAGTATCGGCTTTGAGTCTTTTTTCATTAC
This sequence comes from Aplysia californica, assembly GCF_000002075.1. NCBI lineage: Eukaryota > Metazoa > Mollusca > Gastropoda > Aplysiida > Aplysiidae > Aplysia > Aplysia californica. The sequence goes on from NW_004797837.1 coordinate 136,016, forward strand.
TGTGACGTTATTTAGAAGGCGGGACCTCCATAGCTAACATGTGTCTTCGACAGGACCCAGCCAATTGGGTGCAGGTCCTTAAAACTCCCTAAAACAACCCGAGTCAAAAACATCCTGTTGGGGATTCGAACCAGGGTCATCAGCTCCGTGCCACAGCATGATACCAACCGAGCTGACGACGAGCGTCTCGATCGTACTTCTCGGTCGTAGAATTACTCGCATCCAGAATTGACGCTGACAGTCAGGGTCAAAACCCTCTTCCTAAACGAAATAAAATTATGCGAAAGAGGGGAAGTAAAACACTTACATTAAAAAAGAAAACAAGACGCTGCAATTGCTATTTCTTTCCTTTAAAAAAAATTAGTTTACTTCTTTTCTAAGTTAGGGTTTCATTTTTGTGTCTAGTCTCTTTTTCAATTCTTCCCCCCCTCTTCTTCTCATCCTTCTTCATTCATAATTTCCCCATTTTAAATTCTCGCGCCTCCTCCATTTCCTTAAAGAAAAGAACACAAGCTGAACTGAACACAGGGTCATAGATGCAAGTCCCGATTCAAGTTTCGTTTTTCTAAAATAGATTCTCCCTCTTTGTTCTCCGTCGCCTGTGTTCCCCTCCGCTAAAAGCCTGTCTTGAGACATAAGTCAAGTGTTTACAGTACTCGCCGTTTACTGGCCTAAAATACGCCAACCTCGTCTTATTTTTTTATGTTCCCTTTACCTCTCTGTGCTACCCCTGTCAAACTACTTTGCTATGCGGCCACCAACAACGAGTTATTTGTCGATGTCCTTTTCTTTAACTATGTAAACAGTAAGTGAGGGGTGAGTCTCCCGTTTGTTAAATAAATGGGAAACAGGATTTGTCGCCTCAGAATTACTTCAAACAAACATTCAACACGCCGGTTGCCCGAGACGCCCAACGAAATAGTTATCTCACCGATTTCTGGCCCTAGGAGATGATTTACTGCCCCCATTGATTGTTTAAGATCAATACCTATGTTTATCAGGCGAGTGATAGGCTTTGCGTATCTTAAGTTTGTCGAATACAATATCAAGGGCGGAGGCCATAAACGTTGGCGAGTTTTCGGTCTGAAAGTTATCATATAAATTTGCTGTAAGTTAAACACGAAACGATCTATCTCACAGGCCAGGGTAGCACTGTTGACGCTTTCAATAAAGTTGAAAGGAATATTTTACTGGGAAATTTATTATGGTGTTGTAAGGAAGCAATTCTCTCATGTGGATATATCTGTAAAGGGCAGCGGTTCACCTTGTAACGTACATAGTCAATAAACCTTTGTCAGGACTTTTCTCGTTACCGCAGACAGGAGGCGGCAGTGTAGTTTGTAGTGGAGGGGGGGGG
>NW_004797837.1:138231-144276 GCF_000002075.1 Aplysia californica
CCCCCCCAAAAAAAAAATACAACAAAAACAACCCCAAACAAACCAACAAACGAACCAACAACAACAGAAACAAATAGCGACACGTTAACTCATTTATATAGACGCGTTGTTTTGGCGAACTTGTTAAAAAGAAGCATAATAACTTCGTTACTCACACTGATTTTTCAATCCTATTCTCTCAATCTGAAACTTGAAAAATCCGGAAATAACGTGACTGTTTACTATCAAATTCACAAACTCGTGTTTCTGATGTGGGTATGGCAGTTCGAAATATGCCGAAACATAAAATTATGAGTCTAGTTTGCTGCTGATCGGACATCATTATGTGACCACGACATCCTTAATAATAAAATATTGTTAACGACATGGGAGGTGTTGTATCAAAAGCGTGGGGAACGCCTTTTTTACCCTTCCCATGAGCAGTTTTCCCAAACAAACAAAATTAAGAGAAAAAAATCTAATTGAACCCTTTTAGTGCTATCTAAAAGATTAAATAATTTTACCTGTTCCCTGTTGTTTTTGTTTTTGTTTTTGTTTTGTTTTGTTTGTTTGTTTGTTTATTTTGTTGTTGTTGTTGTTGTTTTGTTTTTGTTGTTGTTGTTGTTGTTTTTTTTTGGGGGGGGGTGACGGGTGCCGCTTTTACGTCTCTCGTCCTTTCTTTCCCTCCCTATACTATTTTTGTCTGTCTTGCCTTTTCCCTGGCACGGATTTCACATGATTGTCGTGATGAATGTTTTGGTCATTCAATTTAAACGCTGTTTTGTGGAGCGAGTCTTGTTCAAATGAACACAGTAACACCAACAAAGACTTCAACAACGATTCACTGGCTATCAAATAACAAACACCTTACTCTCCCCCAGAAGCTTGTTCAAGTTCTCGGCCTTTGCCTGCATAAAATTATACAAACAAGCCATACATACGCACACAAATCAGTAGATACATAATCAGACATGCGGACAATATATTATAACACGTAACCCCCGTCCCCAGGCCACCACCTCTATCTTTTAAAATTTCTCCCGACTTTCTTTCTCTCTCTCTCTCTCTCTCTCTCTCTCTCTCTCTCTCGCCGTCGAAAAGAGACAAAACAGAAGAACACAGGTCAGCCCTTCTCCTTCACCTCACTTTGGGTCGTGTCTCTGCCTCCTCCAATCCGAGACGAGTTCCCATCAAACCACACCCCTCCAGTGCCCTGTACTTGAGCCGTTCCTCTCCTCAGTATCAACCTCCTATCCCTCTGACGACCACCATGAGGTACACCACAACTCCCCCACCCCCACCCCCACCCCCACTCCACCGACCCTTTTTACCCTGAACCTAGTCTCGGCCCCCGCCACAAAGTCCCGAAACCTTTCCGGAAAGAGAGGCGAGTCCCCATCTAAGACCTCACTCACTCACTCACTTAACGTCCCGACTTGGCCGACTTGATAGAACTCCTCGACGTCAATGGTCAGAAAGTAAACACTGACCACCGTAGATCTTTTATCGGGGCCCATTTCTCTGGGCGGAAGGGAAGGCTTGTCTCGGTGGAACCACCCGAGTCTGAGCAAACAGTTTTAATTGGCTGGAACATTGAGTTTCAGTCTCACCTCTGACCTTTCCGGTCGGGCTCCGTGTACGAGCAGTGAGCCAATCAATGGACTCGGCTAGATTCGGGGAACCTTGATTATGTCCTCGGCGTTTTTCCGGGATTTTTGCCGGCCCGTGGAACAAGAAAAAGAATTTCCTGTGGCAAACATCGTGTTTCATAATCAATACGACCCCCTACTTGTTTTTCTTTCTCACCTCACTCGGCCCCCTCCGTTCCTTTTCCGTAGATCTAAGGGCTGGTACTGCGGCGGTCACTTCAAAGGTTGGTTGACCAGCCAGAGCTAACAGCTCTCCGGTCAAGAGTTATGTCTCTCTGCATGTTTCCTTCACGTATTCGTAACTTCTTTGAGCTCAGAAGCCGAGGAGTGTATGACCAGTACAATAAATTTAGACGTCAATAATTCAAACTTTAAAAAATGAAAATAAACTGAGGTGCCATTTTTTTCTGGAGGTTGCCACGGGAGCATAGTAGTTAACAAATAAATTTGATTGGCCCACGGTAGGTCAAAATTCTAGCCCAGCGTGGTTGCGAATGTTTGTGTTCTTCCTTCTCTCTGTAATCTGATTTTATTCCATTCTTCAAACTTTAGGAAAGGTGGAAAGAGAGATGTTGGTCGTGAGTAAGGATGGGACAGAGGGAAAACTAGGGTAGGAGGCTAAAGAAGATAAAGTACAAAAATGCACTTTAGCTACGGCAAAATGTAGGCGTCAAGCCCGATTTTGACATGTCGGCACCATATCTTTCTTTCGACGGGGACGTAATAATAATAATACATTTTAATACATTCCGTGGAGACGTCCTACAATGAGACAAAGAAAAAAAAAATCAAAAACGACTTTTGGTGACCTACAATTTAATGTGTTGTGTAGTTAAGGCCACTGTCACTAGCTACAGAAGAACCGTTCTTTATCGTACGAGACTGAGAAACATCACCAAAGGAATAATGACGTCCATTTTGACAAGATTAAAAAGTTGCTGTTTTTTTACCTGCTATATTCAGTCCCATTTGCCTGTGGGAGGTTGCCACGGGAGCATAGTAGTTAATATTGTATTTGGATAGGTGGCTGTGGTTTAATGGTCTGGCATTTTTCCTTTGTATGCAAAAGGTGTGAATAGGATTCCTCCACTTGGAAGCTGTTTTATCGTGTATCATAATCTTATGAGATGCTGCACCCAATTCTGCTTGATGACCGTAACAGGCAGGGTCAAAGCAGCCCGCCTCTCATGAAGGATTTAGATTGTGTTATTGGAGGAGTAAGCCTATTACACAATGAATCAAGCGAGTGTAGATCATTTATTTTGATTTACTGAGCATTTAAGACCCGCAAAGAATTCTGGCTGTTACTTTTGACTTCAAATGCTGTGACTTTATGATGTGTAAATCAATAAATTGTATATTTTACTGGCGCATTCGTCCTTTCGTGTATGACTTACACTGCTTGGGAATGTTAATGTTAATATTGTTTCTGTTGATGTTGTTGTTGTTTCTGTTGTAGGTGTTAGTGGTGGTGGTGTTGTTGTTGTTGTTGTTATTGTTGTTGATGATATTTTTGTTGTTGCTCTTGTTGTTGTTGCCTGCTTGTTGTTTTGTCATTAAAAACAATTTTGTAGGAAAAATGACATAAAAGGAAAATGAAAAAAAGAGAAAAATCATAACTGTACAAAGTCAAAGATTAACAACGAGTAGCAATGTTTCCTTGAGTGACAGAATGCCTGGAACTTTCATGTCATAGAGGCAATTTTTCATTCCTCGTTGTAGCTCTCCTTGTCTTGTCAATCCATCACGCAGACCACACGATGTTTACACACACAAAATTAAATCTTCTCCCGGGTCCCCTCTTCAACCTTTCCTGTCCGCGCTAAAGCCGTTGCCGAATGTCTCGTTTCTTCCTTAGCTTTCTTGAAAAAATCTGGTTTATATATGCTTCCCTCTTATTCTTTTGGCTTGAAGTTAGCTCAGTAGGTACATAATATGCTGGGCTGCGGTGAGGATGAGACTGACTGTATTCCCCAAAAAGGTGTTCTTGACCTTTCATTTTTCTGGACATTTTCTTGGCTCCGTACAGTATAAGAGGGACGTTGGTGAATTCGGAGATCTTGCTTCTTATATCATATCCTTACAGTGTTGAAAGGGGTGATATACACTTAGAAATACCATTATAACTACCTTTCCTTTCGTTTTATTTTCTTTATTTAATTCATTTTAGCAAGTCATTTCATGCTGTTGTCCTAGTCTTATTTTAGAAAAACGTCTACCAACTTAGCTTTGATGAAAAAAAACCTATATCTCCTCCTTTTGATAGTAGACATTGTCAATACCGGTGTCCGTGTTATAATGAATAATAAGCTCTTTATCTTTCATGCAAACTTTTTAAATCCTTTTCTTTTCCTAGAAAATAGCGGTCTAGCACCTCCGTCTTTATCCTTGGAGCGCCCCATCTAGTTTGAATTTGTTTTTGACGGAGGTCGGATCGTAACAGCCCGCCTCCTTAATGGTTTAAATTATGTTAGTAGGAATCAAATAGGGGAAAAGGAGGGGGGGGGGGGGGTTGCAGATAAACAATTATTACATTTACAAAAAATCTCATTCCAACTGAGGAGTTTTCGTGCATGTATCAATCGAAATCGTTTTCAACATGGTAATACAACGAACAGCGTTACACTTTACAACTTAAGGGGTTTTTAAAGTCATGTTGGCTTACAGAGGAAGAAATAATGTTCAATCTATGCCCTTTTTTCCCAAAGAGTGCTTTTAATTGTCTCTATGGCTTCGAGTTTAAAAAGAAAAAAAAAACCCAAATGCCAACTTTATTTTATGCAGATGAATTAATTTAGCATCAAAATGATCAACCACTTCATCCATGAATTACTGAACCAGGCTTCTGGTCAACAATTTCCATTTCCTACATCCGTCTTTGATGTTTATTTGTCCGATATTCCCTGTGGCCATGTCGTTCGACTTTATAAAATTTGGACCTAGAGTTTTACCTTATAGAGAGAGGGGGGGGGCGGGGGAGGTGGTGAGAGATGGAGAGAGTGTAAGAGAATGAGAGATTGTGGGGGGGGGGGGGGGTGTGAAGGAAAGAGAGAACGGTTTTTTTTTGTTTTGTTGGGGGGGTTTGGAGGGAGAGGGAGAGATTGTGGAAAGCCATTGATGTATTGACACGAAAAAGCCTTTTATTGAGTTTATTGAGGAGCAAGTACCTAAAATAAAACTGTTGTTGCCTGTGAAGGAGTCCGTAATCAAACGATGCCTCTTTTATCTCAGATCTCTTCCATCTTCCCGGTTGTGACTTCACTGCTCAATTTTTGAAAAAAATATTTCACTAAACGAAAGTATGTACATCTGTCTATTTACTATGCACTCTTTCTGCTTTAGTAGCTCTTTTAGTGTGTAGTAATTGCGCTCTTTTGGCCCCTGTGCTAGGAGAAAGGGTAGCTCACTGAATAGTGTCTTGATTAGATAAAAGTACCGACTCACGTTTATATGATTCCTTCTGCTGTTTGGTACATCTGTAGACGTATTGCACTGGATCTTGAATTGGGCAACGTCAACCGTGTGAGCTAGCATACAGTGGACAGGTACATCAGCTTCTGTGACACATTCACAAAAGCACCATTACTATACGCTAAATGAAAGACTTCTCGGATGGTGTACAATATCGTGAGAAACCCAGGAACGACGAAAAAAAAATAAAGCATTTTTTTTGTCTAACAAAACTGTTGTAAAGTTTCAAAAGCGAAGAGATGTGGGTTCAGAGACATAATAGTGTGATGCGTCGTTTGATAGCAAATATCAGCAATAGAGTTTTAGTTATTTTTATGTTAGATTATGACATGAGAAAACATTCAACATCTATTTTTTCCCTTTGTTCTGGATTTTAAAAGCTCAATTCAACTGTGGGGGATATAAAAATGCCAAACGTGTTATGTCGTTGGAGAAGAAGATGGCCTAGAGGGCACGAACAGATAGAGGGATTGTTCCTATATCCGTTTACTGACCACGCCCACTGAAGACAGAGTGGGGCCTAGGCCAGACAACTTCACACGCATACCAACCTCTGGGTACATCCAATGGGAGAGGTGAGAGAGAGAAAGAGAGAGAGAGAGAGAGAGAGAGAGAGAGAGAGAGAGAGAGAGAAGGGAAGAGAAACAGACAGACAGACACACAGACAGACACACAGACAGACACACAGACAGACACACAGACAGACACACAGACACACAGAAATAAGAAATAAACAGAGGGAAGACGAGAGTTATAGAGGGAGGGACGGATAAGCATTGAAAGAAAAGGAGAGAAAAAGAGGGCGGGAATTTAAAGGAGAGATAAACAGAGGCAGAAGACACGGCACATGACCGATATGTACAGAAAAAAAACAAGGAAAGAAACAAAGAAAGACAGAGAGAGAGAGAGAGAGAGAGAGAGAGAGAGAGAGAGAGAGAGAGAGAGA
>NW_004797837.1:146036-148131 GCF_000002075.1 Aplysia californica
CTCTGTCTCTCTCTCTCTCTCTCTCTCTCTCTCTCTCTCTCTCTCTCTCTCTCTCTTCTCTCTCCCTTCTCTTTCTGTTTCCTATCTTCTTACTCTCTTCACTTGCCTTCTCTCTCTCTCCCTCTAGGGGGCTCTCGTGGCCTAGAGGTTAAGGTGTTGGCCTCTCATTCAAAGGTCCCGGGTTCGAATCCGGGTAGTGACCAAAACGTTTTCTTGTCTAAATTTGTCTCCTTTCACCTCCTTTCCTGCTCTCTAGCAATGTTCTGTCGTCTGCATTCTTCTCCTCTTGCTGCCTCCACTCCCTCATCTCCTTTGCCCCCTCCTCTGCGCTCCTGATTCTTTCTACAGGCTTTCTACTACTACTCCTTGGCTTCTTCTTACTGCTGTCTTTCAGCCACACCCCTGATCTTCTGTAGGAAAGATCTACACCTAGCCTTCTCGGAAAAGGGCGAAAAATCTCGGAGGCTCCGTGTGCACGTTGCGCACGTTAAAGATCCCTTGGTGGTCTAAAATCGATAAGAGAAGGCTTCAGCCGCCACCCGGGCAAAATTCAAAATTTCCTACCAACTGAAAAAGTGTAATGTGTCCCGCGCGCTCATATGACCTTATGCAGTTGCGAGCGCCGTAAAACACTTACAAAAACAACAAACAATCTCTCTCTCTCTCTCTCTCGCTCTCCCCCCCCCCTTCTCTCTCTCTCTCTCTCTCTCTATCTATCTATCTATCTATCTAGCTTTCTATCTTCGTATCTCTATCACGCCTCGACCTGATACACAATACACTTCTTACTTTTTCCCCTTTTTCCCACAAACGCCTGTACATTGTCATAATTGTTTTAATGTATGCTCTTAAAACTTACATAGCCGGTTGCCTTCATGGTTATTTTTTTAGTAGCGTGAACCTTTTCATGGCCTGTTTTAACGCCCACATTATTAAATGACACAATCTTGCTTGTCGTGTTACATAACTCCTCTTCATAATAGAATTCCTTCCCTCGGACAAACTGAATACCAATCTCTGTTGGAATTCTCAGGTATTATCAACAGGTCTTCACATCTCTTAGGAAAATCCACCTAAGTAGCTACTCCAAGTGTTCCCACTTTAACCCTCAGCATTCCTCTTTCTCGATTTGATGGGGACAAGAGACGGATTGCGTGCCTGACATACTTTGAATGATTTCAGATCTTGTCATTCCTCTGGACATTGTTGACACAAAGAAGCCGATTAAGTTCGGCGAGATAATGCCAGGGCGTCATACTCTGGGCCGACCATGATATCGAGATGTCATAATCAAATCGCAGATGTGGGGAGAACAGACACAGCAGGCCGCAAGTTCGCTACTACAATTCGCTACCATAGAATTACAAAGGTATATCTGACATTTTTAGCCGTTTTGAGTTTCTAAGACAATGAGGTTTGAAATCCAATGTTCTATCTGCTCTGTGAAAATCGTAAGATTATGCGGAGTCGTTATCAAGATATTCCAAAAATTGCCTTCAAAAAAGCTTGCCATGTTGTGAAACCCCAAACATTTGACGTTAAATTTTTCCAAACTGGGTACTGAGCGGATAGCACTTTGTAAATCTAGGGTAGCGAATTGGCTAGTCGGAATGAACAATCCGCAATAGTTACATAATACAAAGACATTATCATCATTGCGTAGACTGGCAAAGTGGGATTATTTGAGGCGTCGTAACTCCTCCTTTTTGTTCCTATCTTAAGGACATTGAGGGCCGTTTAAGAAGAATCACAGTGATTTTGCAACTTCTTATCGTGTTGGGACGACCTTTTTCAACACAGAACCAAACTTCATAGTCTAGGAATCTACCAAATCGTTTCATCGCCAATGTCATCTTTTTTTTAAATAAAGGATTTGTTGCAGTCAGTTTTACTTGCGTAAACAACACTTTCTTTAACTCAAAAGCTACTGTATGTTACTAACAACAAAGTATCAGATCCCACACAGACAGGTTGGACGTCTGCTAAGTAGTCAGCAGCGAACATTTCCTGTTTAATTAGGGTTTTTATTTTTGTGTTTTCTATTGTTTAGGGGGTTGTTGTGTTTGTTTGTTTGCTTGTTTGTTGTTGTTGGGGG
>NW_004797837.1:148231-154029 GCF_000002075.1 Aplysia californica
TGTAGGCTCCTGACTCTTTCTGCAGCCTTTCTACTGCTACTCCTTGACTCCTCCTTACTGCTGTCTTTCTGCCACACCCCTGATCTTCTGGTAAGAAAGATCTACACCAAGCCTTCTCGGACAAGGGCGAAAAATCTAGGAAGGCCCGTGTGCAAGTTGCGCACGTTAAAGATCCTTTGGTGGTCTAAAATCGATAAGAGTAGGCTTCGCCGCCACCCGGCCAAAATTCAAAATGTCCCACCAACTGAAAATATTAGGTGTGTCCCGCGCGCTCATATGACCTTATGCAGTTGCGAGCGCCGTAAAACACTTAACAACAAAAAAATCATAGATCTTGATCTAGTGTAGCTTGATTTTGTGTTGTTGGTTTTTTATTTTTGTTTTTTTGTTGGGGTTTTTTTTTGGGGGGAGGGGGTTCAGTGTTGTTTGTTGTTTATAAAGTGATTAATTATTAAACCTGAAACTTATTTCTACAACTTGTAAGTAATTTTCTGTGTTGTTCTGTGTGTGTTTGTGCTATGGGCCTACTGTATATGTGTGTAGTACACCTGGGGGTTCTTTTTTTTTGGTTCTGTGACAGCGTGTAATACGTGTTTCTCATCTGAGCGAAATGGCTCAACTAATAGGAATATAGTCATTTTGGTGGGCGGTGGGGATCATCTGAGAAATTGTAGGAATTATGTAATGCCCTGCTTGGAAATACATGTAGGTGATAAATGGTATGACAAGCGCTGTTCTAGTAGAAGTGTCATGTTATCGATACAGGACATATAACAGGTTTTTTATCCTACATCTTGTAACCGAAACCGGATAGTGTTGAATCGTTTCTTTTAAGTAGATGTTTTTTTCGCCGCTGTCGACACAATTTAGAACATCAAAGAAACTTCCACCAACCTGTCATGACCATCCCAGGCTGAGAGGGATACATTGTCCCAGCAGGAAGACTGTAGATACTCGATGAAAATTCTGCCCTAAATGGGAATCGAACTCAGATGTTCTGCGTCCGACGGCGAATTGCTTAAATCACTACGCCATAGACGCCGGTATGTTGAGAATTGCTCCGAGTACTGTGCGACTCAATAATCTTGTTTTATGTTTCCTTTCTTTTCACCGGCTATTTATTTAAATAGTGCAGGCTCCAGTAATGACACGCTAACGACCAGTTACGGAAGCAAACGTCTTGCAGGTTTGGGAGTTAGAGCCACGGGCCCAACGTTGTGTCCTTGGGAAAGGCACTTTACATGACCTTTCCTCACTTCACTTAGGTAGGTGGAAATGGGTACCGGCCATAGACCGCGAAAGATCTAGTTCTTGTCAGTATGTTAATGTTTTAGCGCCTATAGATTACTGCTTGCACTGTATGCTTCCCAAGAAGTCGAATTTGTTTCAGAATGCTCTCAGGTCTGCTGGGATCATAGTATAGATAGTGAAAAAGCTCATGGAGCTTGCTGTTGATCAGGGATTTGCGCTAACCAAAATATGATATCTGTTATTATAATTAAGGTGGGGACAAGAAGAAGGAAAAAGGAATTGGAAATAACAGAAATAGTACTTCTATACCAAAAGAATAAAAAGAATGGCGTCGTGATTCATCCTATAATTGGAGAGGTTGCTCCTTCTGGCAAACGGAGGATCAATTTAGTAGAAACGGACTTTATTTCTGCACCATTTTGACATTTTAATATTCCCAGTTTAGAGATACTACTTTTTAAAAACTGTTTTAAGGTTGAAGTATTTTTGTTGTTGTTGGTAGCATCGCAATGTCCTCATTATTCTTTGGTAACAAAACCACTTAGAGGAATTATGCAGAGAACAAGAGAGGAAAGGGGCGAGGCTGTATAAGAAAATAAAAGGGGTTGGAGGGGGGGGGGGGTAAACGTTCAAGAAAAAAATATATATACAGATTGATTTCGACATCCTATATTGTAGAAAACTGCTGTATACAATTTTCAGCAGTCTAAATATCATATTTTTAACGGATTCTTCGCCCCCTTTCCCCTACTAACCTCTTCCTTTACATTTTGTTAGCGACAAATAAATAAACATAATTGTGTTTTTTCCGAAACCTGAACATGAGTTTCGAGCTGTTGACCAGACATATTATTTCCTATTCGTTTACGTATCCTTTTGCAGTTATTGAAGTCTGCCAAACAAGCGAAGGCGACTTTCTCAAGAAGAAAAAAAAAGTGTTGAGCCTGAAAGGGAAAGTAGACCCCGCCCTGTGTAAAGAGTCGTCCAATTAGCGTCAAGCAAGAGCGCTATATTGAGAACTGTTTGTCGATATCTCTCTCTGACAACGCCCTGTGTCGTCAGAGGTGTGACGTATTGTTCGATCACTGTCAAAGGTATAGTCTGTCGTGGCAAGAATCGATCTACTTGGGGATGAAAAAAAAACCCAACACTCCCATTGGAAAATAGAAATGATTTTCTACGTACCAACCAGAAAGCTATGAAGTGATATGAAGTTCACGTAAATGTTCTTTGTGTTGTTGAAATCGACTTCGCCAGATCTTGAGGCAAACCCCCCCCCCCCCCCCCAAAAAAAAAAACAAAAAAACCCCCCATGAAATCTAAATATCAAAGGCGCACATTTGTGAGAAAACGAAAAGAGTTTTCGATTTCTTCACAGGAAGCCTTTTCAAATTGTGTGTTTACTTATGCAATACATTTATGTGTCCCCCACAATGGGGGGTAAATGATATATCTTGAGGGGCCGATAACGTCCCCTGCGGACACAAGTTTTGTCTGTTTGAGGTAAATAAGATTAACCCACAAAAGACGATCCAGTTATCAGTCAGAACAGGCTGCTCCATTTCTGTGCAGGCGGCGAGGCGCCTTCTCTTTGTGTTTAGCTTTTAGGTGTTTCATTCTGGAAAACACTCTTAATAAGAATTTTGTCCTCCTCTAAGAGCTTCCTTGGTATATCTTTTCTCAGTTACGATTTTTTATGGTGTCTAAAATGTCTTCTCAGCACTGCTGATAACAGAAGACAAAAATGTGACTTTAAAAAAATGTGTTTTCCTGTTGAGGGGGTGGGCAGGATTGTCATGGAAGATAAAAAGAGAGCCCGATCCATGATCTGTTCTTCAAGTCATTGTGACATGTTAACCCTATATCATACTCGTCAGATTCATACTTCAGAAACGCTACGTCAGTGAATTGTATGCTTGTCGGTTCAGTTTATGACAAATACTTAGCCAACAAGCAAACGTTATATCATTAAGTTACAAATGATGTCCAAGCGTAAATGCAAGGCAATATCTGAAAGATAATATTTAAAAAAAAACACCCCAAAAGAAATAGTTTTAAGTTAACTGAAATAGAGTACCAAATGCAGCTGGTCACATACGAGAAGAGGGGGGGGGGGGCATTGTAGACTTCCGAATAACTTTCTTAAACAACTAGCCTGTTCTTACATACCACTTCAGTTTCCGGAGGACATACAGCAGTAAAACATGTTAGGCGCTTACCATTACCATTGTCCCTTTCGGTTTCTACTGTTTGCCAGGTATTTTTAAAGATCTCCATAACAAGAGAAAAATGGTTTCAGTAACTTTTTTTAAGGGGGGGGGGGGGGGGGGGGCTACACCTGAAGGCTATCTCGCTTATTTGTGGACCAAATTTTACCAAAATTTCCACCTATAACAAGTATAGTAAGGAGTCTTAAAATCCGCAATCAAAATTTGAGAAAAACGTGTTGTTTCCAAGGATGCGTCGGCCATATTGGATTTTGTTGACATGTCTGACGTAATGAATACTGAACTTATTTTTCGTGGAAATTGATTGTTTTTTGCATGCATGTTAGAAACATTAAATCTAAAAATTTGTCAGTTGATTTTTTCCTAAACGAATTAGAAAATGTTTAATGAATTTTTTCGTCAGGTAGTATTCAAGTTTGCAAAAAAATCCGTAAAAATCCTCACTCCGGACACCACAAACAAAAATCCATTCCATATATAAAAAATTCAACAGACAAATGTTTAGTATTACATTTTCTCTTCATTCTGGGAAAATGCCATGACGATTGGATAAAAAATGGTAGTTATTCAAATAAAATATAGAGAAAAATCGCGTTTTAAGAAAACGGCCGATAAAGAAAAAAAAAAAATTGACTTTATGAGGAAATGACGATGACCAACATGCCCGGTATGGGAAGAAATAAGGCTTTTGTGGGTTTTAATGCTATGAAACAGTGGCAGGAGAGGCCGAGAAAGCTCAAAATGCCTACAACTCAAATTCCATCGGGACTTTGGGGGTGTAGCCCCTCCCATCCCCCCCCCCTAAAAAACGTTTAAAAACTTTCAACAGTGAGGAAAAAACGACTGAGGAAGAGAAATGAAACTGTAACGCAAAAAGAAAACATCTACCAAAACGTGAAGCGACGCCATGTTGAGACAACGTGAAGCAGAGGACTTAAAGAGAGAACAAGGTAGCACTCTAAGCCTTTTCAGTTTCACATAAGATTATTTGTTTTCATATTGACAAAGTAACAGCTCGTAGACAATCCGGCCACCTTGTAAACAAAAAGTGATTGAAGGATAGAAATAAAACCAGGGGCCAAATGTTAACCTAACGATTAAACTCAGATGTGTGGGGTCACGGATTGTTATGAATTCAGAGTTCATAAACAACAGCAGAGAGGAAATTGTAGCTCTCTAATACGACAGCCTTAAAGGTTTTAAGCCAGAAGACATTTTGACCATTTTGTGTTACTTAATACAATACTATAATATCGAATCATCCTCAAGACAATTACCAACAAATAGCAGAAACACGTTATATCTGTCTTATGTATGAGTTTGGACCCTTACTCTAAAGCATTGCGAATAACACACGTGTCGGAAATTAGAACTTTAAATACTATTCAAGTCGTGTGTGAGCGTGAGTGTGCATTAGAGTGTTTGTACATATGCACACGTGTGTGCATATGCATGTGTGTGTGTGCGTGGGTGTGTGTGTCTGTATCTCTCTCTCTCTCTCTCTCTCTCTCTCTCTCTCTCTCTCTCTGTGTGTAGAGCAAGGAGCTAAAAGGGGGAATGGGAGGGGGGGGGGAGCAAATAAAAAGAACTGTAGATTTAGAAAAAGTTGTAATGCACTTGCAATACAGTTAGGTCATATAGCCTCCTAAGATCAGAGACGTTACGAAAGATAAATATACAAAAGAAAGGAGGAAAGGTAAGGACGTTAATTTTCCACTTGTCTGAACGGAAAGAAGGAGCAAAGAACACTATAGCACCCACTAAGCTCCTACGAATTGCAAGAGAAAGAAAAATAAGAGGACACCTTTTATTCCTGCTGGAATCAAATTCCTTGTCGTCTGTTATAGCAGGACGATAACAATAGAGGCACTTCTTAATACTCTTCTCCGTTACAGTTCAAATTGATTTCTCACAGCTTAATTCGAGTTTAAAACAAACAAACAAACACAATTAATGATTAATAAAAAACAAACAATTAAAACTTCCTACTGCAGATGTGAATAAAGGGAATACAGAAATCTATTTATTTTGCTCTAAAGAAATTAATTTTTGCCCTTTCTGTATGTCTCTCCCCCCCCCCCTTCGATATGGCAATTAATTTGAGAGAGGAAGATGATCCCAACAAGACGCTCAGAACAGTCATGGGCAAAGGGAAGTAACTCAAATAATATGTACTTCAGTTGAGAGAGGCTCATAATAATTTGGTTTTTAAGTTCTATGTTTGTGTGTGCGTGCATGCATGTCTTTGTTTGTGCGTTATTGGTGTGTATGTATGCATGTGTGTGTGTGTGTGTGTGTGTGTGTGTGTGTGTGTGTGTG
>NW_004797837.1:154129-156171 GCF_000002075.1 Aplysia californica
TCTCTCTCTCTCTCTCTCTCTCTCTCTCTCTCTCTCTCTCTCTCTCTCTCTCTCTCTCTCTCTCCCTCTCTCTCTGGGGGGGGGGGGGGGGGCTGGATGTCTGTCTCTCTCTTTCTCTCTCTCTCCCTCTCTCTCTCTCTTCCTCTTTCTCTCTGTCTACATAGATAGATAGATAGATAGATAGATAGATAGATAGATAGATAGATAGATAGATAGATAGATAGATAGATAGATAGATAGATAGATAGATAGATAGATAGATAGATAGATAGATAGATGTATTTTTAAAGATGATGGAACGACCAAAAGGGCTTCATCAAATACAGTAACTTTTCCCCTTTCTACGCGTCACGGTATTCTCAATACCCATCCCAGGGCGTGGCTCAGCGCATGCGTCATAGCGTCATAGTTAGCGGCCAAGCCCAGAGCTCTAGATGTGTGACATCGTCGTGTGCAATCTTCCACCGCTACAGCAGCGCACGTGTGTCTTTGTACCCGGCATAAAAACCAGGTACTCTTGTCTATTTGCTGGAACAGTAATTAGAGACGGGAATATTCAAGATCCCGGCCAGTACAAAACCGTGGACGAAGGTGTGCGCTAATGAACCCAAAGCACGAAACCTACGGAAAGGAATAATATTGACTCTACATTAAAATGGAAATACAAGTTTCTGTCGAAAAGGAGAAGGGGACTGGGGAGAGAGGGAAAGAGTCTTGACACTTCCCACCACAACAGGAGAGGAGTTTACCTTTGGCCCTCTTCTCCTTCGTGTGAGACCGCTCGCTCCCAGCCTGGAATACCGAGGGAAATAAAATTGTGTCGTTACAGAAACCAACCCATGTCCTTTAGTCTTTGTTGCACCCCCCACCCCCACCCCTTTCTCTCTCTCTCTCTCTCTCTCTCTCTCTCTCTCTCTCTCTCTCTCTCTCTCTCTCTCTCTCTCTCTCTCTCTCTCTCTCTCTCTCTCTTTCTCTCTCTCTCTCTCTTTCTTTCTCTCTCTCTCTCTCTCTCTCTCTCTCTCTCTCACACACACACACACACACACACACAAACACACACAGACACACACATACACTTTCCTCTTTCCTCCCCTCCCCTCCACCCAAACCTCCTTGTCTGCACACGTACACAACGTTTTATAGACCTAATCGGGGGAAAAGCGTCAAAGTAGACGGATGAAGAGATCGTGACAATGATAAAATTCGAGGCAGAAACACGCATCAGGCAAGAAGAACCCTCGTTATGACGCTTCGGAAGAGGTGGGCAAATATCGGAAGGTAGCGAGACCGGTGATTAAATATTATCTTTTTCTGAGCGCCCGTTTTGCCTGTGAATAATTTAAAACACAAACCAAAGGAAATTTTGCTGGGCATTTCTCTGCCACTTCTCACGTTTTTAAACCCAAAAATCTCTTTATTGCGTGAAAATGATCACGCACTGCCTATGCATACACCTTTCTATATTACTGTCATGACGGACAATGAATACATTTAACTTTCTTTTTGTGTCTTTTCCCGTCAGTCAGGCTGGATGTTGTTTTCGAGGGTTTTTTTACTTCTTAATCTTTATATTATTTTTTGGGGGTATTTTCCTGTGTTTGTTTTTATTTCAAACACATCTTTTCTGTGTACAGCTCAATTCTCCAACTTTCTGCCACTAATTTTCCCCACCGGTGTAGCAAAAGGAATCGTTTTCACTCACGGCCTACGACGTCATACTTCGTTGTGGCAGCAAAGTGGCCGCTGAATATTATGTGCAGATAACATCACGGTGGCAGATTCTGCGCTGCTGTTTGTACGGCAAATACGCCGGATGTCATCTTTGGCATATGTCCCGCCCGGAGTGAGAAACGTAGATCCAGTCTGATTGATTTCACTCACACAGTCACGCCCCATGGCCACTGATAGGTGGTTGGGAAGATACAAGCAAATACTCACGCTGTCATGCAATATGGCCAAGCGTCATTGGAAGCTTGAACAAAACCAGGTGAAAAATTGCCTCTACGTTATCTGGAGATATCATCACCTCGCCCCCCCCCCCC
>NW_004797837.1:156685-158377 GCF_000002075.1 Aplysia californica
CCAACTCCAATTAGGAAGCGAATCATCCGTGCAGTATTCTTTATCAGCCCCATGGAGGAAATAAAGAAAACACCCAAAAAGGATGTGAATATCCCGCTACATTCATGTTCGTTTATTCTTGTTTCCATAACAACGGCATGCGCGTGCTTGAAGCGTGGAAGACCAGGGGTTATTTTTCAGGACCGCTAATTGATCGAATGGCAGCTTGCAACCCAGTTTGTCCGCCGACTTCGACAATAAAACGGAACAGCCACCAAGCCCGCAAACTCAAAAGTATTATTTATAGGTTCGCGGCTTTTGTGTGTGCAAAATATCGTCAACAGTTACTGAAGTGGGCAAAACAATTAAAAAGGGAGGACGTTTTTTTTTTTTAAAGAAAAGACGGAAAAGACCCCAAACGTACTATGAGTCTATCATCTCAACCCTTATTGGGGCAATTTTGTAGATTTTGGCCTGACTATGTCCTCTAAAGACGTAAGAGGTTTGTTTGCTTGGGGTTGGCTGTTTGGTGTTGGGTTGGAGTTTGTTTGTTGTTGGTTGTTTTTTTGTTTTTTGTTTTTTTGGGGGGGAGTGTATGGATATTCTATATCTCTATCCACACACTTAAGATCATTAGAAAGGTGGACTTCGACCCTGTCTGTCCGGGCTGAGAGGGATACAACATCCCAGCAAAAATATCAGAGATACTCGAGCAACTACTCTCCTCCCCGCGGTAACCCGTACACATACACTTTCCTCTTTCCTCCCCTCCCCTCCACCCAAACCTCCTTGTCTGCACACGTACACAACGTTTTATAGACCTAATCGGGGGAAAAGCGTCAAAGTAGACGGATGAAGAGATCGTGACAATGATAAAATTCGAGGCAGAAACACGCATCAGGCAAGAAGAACCCTCGTTATGACGCTTCGGAAGAGGTGGGCAAATATCGGAAGGTAGCGAGACCGGTGATTAAATATTATCTTTTTCTGAGCGCCCGTTTTGCCTGTGAATAATTTAAAACACAAACCAAAGGAAATTTTGCTGGGCATTTCTCTGCCACTTCTCACGTTTTTAAACCCAAAAATCTCTTTATTGCGTGAAAATGATCACGCACTGCCTATGCATACACCTTTCTATATTACTGTCATGACGGACAATGAATACATTTAACTTTCTTTTTGTGTCTTTTCCCGTCAGTCAGGCTGGATGTTGTTTGTGAGGGTTTTTTTACTTCTTAAACTTTATATTATTTTTTGGGGGTATTTTCCTGTGTTTGTTTTTATTTCAAACACATCTTTTCTGGGAACAGCTCAATTCTCCAACTTTCTGCCACTAATTTTCCCCACCGGTGTAGCAAAAGGAATCGTTTTCACTCACGGCCTACGACGTCATACTTCGTTGTGGCAGCAAAGTGGCCGCTGAATATTATGTGCAGATAACATCACGGTGGCAGATTCTGCGCTGCTGTTTGTACGGCAAATACGCCGGATGTCATCTTTGGCATATGTCCCGCCCGGAGTGAGAAACGTAGATCCAGTCTGATTGATTTCACTCACACAGTCACGCCCCATGGCCACTGATAGGTGGTTGGGAAGATACAAGCAAATACTCACGCTGTCATGCAATATGGCCAAGCGTCATTGGAAGCTTGAACAAAACCAGGTGAAAATTGCCTCTACGTTATCTGGAGATATCATCACCTCGCCCCCCCC
>NW_004797837.1:158477-159529 GCF_000002075.1 Aplysia californica
CAGTCGTTTAGCATCTTTAATCGTATTATGTTGAAGTTGTTTGCTTTTGCTTGCGTTGTTGCGTTTATTCATGTTTTGTTTTGTCTTGGGTTTTTTGTCTTCTTTCGTAGGCATATGTGTGCTTGTTTTGGTTTGAGTTTTTAAAATTTGCTATGGTTTTGTTGATCTTCTTTTTTTGTCGGTTTTGCTTTTTAAAAAATTCTGAGGTGTTGTTTTTTTCGCAAAATCGTTCGCTTTTCCGAAGTTATGGACAACCCATTTGTTTGTTTTTTGTTTTTATTGTGATCTTGGGTGGTGTGTGAGGAGGTTCCAGCTGCTAATGTAGGTTTTAATAATAATGATTACTAGTATTGTTGCCTCTACATTTATGGCATTTCTAACTGATGTTTTCGCTGTCTTTGGCACAGTTCTGTCAACTGCTGCTGTTGGCGTAGTTGGTCTCTCTCCCAATCTTGAACTGTACTATTTTGTTGTTACTGTGGTTGTACTTGTTTCTGATGCCGTTGTAGTGTAGTTGTTGTTGATGCTGCCTGTTGTGTTTTATCTACCAAATATGGTCAAACTAGTTTGAACTAGAAATAACTGGCCGCACTATCTTCGGTCTCAAGAAATGCTCCTTCTCCCCCTACCCTTTTTCTCTTTCCCTACCACTTCCAAACCTCCTTTCCTTTCTGCTCAGACATTCACGTGGTTAATGCATTAGCCCAGATTAAAGTTGTTTATCATCAAAAACATCTCATGATGAAACTGATTGAAAGAGGAACAGTTGTTTATTTCCGTCCTGTGAAGTTACTCCCAGAGTTTACTTTCATTCTCTCATGATGTTAATAGTGACTTTTCACCGCTTTTGTCCGACAAATTCTTAAAATAGTTTAAAAAGAGAAGAACATAAGGGAGAGAAAAAGGAGAGAAAAGCGAGTAAAATGGGAGAGGGGGGAGAGTGGACAAGAGAGGAGAAAGGTGGGAAACTGAGCGAGCGAGAGAGAGAAAGAGAGAGAGAGAGAGAGAGAGAGAGTTTTTTATGGAGCGGATTGTTTCAGCACGTGAGACAT
>NW_004797837.1:159629-160778 GCF_000002075.1 Aplysia californica
AGAGAGAGGGAGAGAGAAAGAGAGAGAGACAAACAGACAGACAGACAGACAGACAGACAGACAGACAGACAGACAGACAGACAGACAGACAGATAAAGACAGGGGGAGGGGGGAGATCGAGAAAAGGGACAGAGTTTAAACTAAGTGTGGAAAACTGTTGCGGGAATGGCACATGGCCATGCTTTCATGTATCAGAATAAGCCCAAACCCAGTCCACCAGGACAACATAGGGCTGAATGCATCAAATGAGATGACATTGGGCAAACATCACATGTACACACACATGTACACAAGCAACAAACATGTACACTTGTGCCAACACATATACGTGTACATTCTCAGAGCAGGCAGACACGGACTGAAAGAAATGTGTTCATCAAACACAGACACGCGAACATTTCACAATGTGCATAAACAACAAGCGTGCATCTCTGTACATAATATAGCCTCTAGCACAGATACAGACACGTGAACTGACGCATGGACAGACACAGAGGCAGACACACAGACATACACACGTGAACAGACATACTCAATGACACACACAGACACACGCACAGACTCACAGATAGACACATAAACAGATACGCGGACTGACACACAGAAAGACGCACCGACAAACACGCAGACAGACATCCGGACAGACACAGAGACACATAAACAGACGCACAGGCAGACACGTAGACAGACACACGAACAGACACGCAGACAGACACATAAACAGACATACGTACATACACATGGACATGCACATGGACAGACACACTGACAGACACACGGACGTACACATGGACAGACACACGGACGTACACATAGACAGACACACGGACAGCCGTTGCCTGGACCGTGCACGGCCAAGGGAGGATACTCTGTTGACTCTGGCGGTTGCCGAAATGACGTTTTTAACGATTGGGGCCCTCTGAGCGTCCAGGCAGCCGTGTCTTACCCCGCACGTGATAAAACCAGTTCCATGTCGTGTGGCAGTCCTTAATGAATTTCGACCCTCTCTGTTGATTTTAGATTGAATTTTGTTTGCTCCATTCTTCATCTGGGCCAAACGCCGCGGTCGGTAACCCCCTCATAACAAGGCATGCAGACACTGGAAAGGTGTGCCCCAAAGATCTACATCATATTATAATTCTCTCCCCC
>NW_004797837.1:161836-166225 GCF_000002075.1 Aplysia californica
GGGGAGAGAGAAAGGGGGAGGGGGAGGGGGGAGCAACGTCACAAGAGAGAAAAAATTCGAGAAGTGAAAAGTGAGATACATAGATAGATGCTAACGTTCATTTGAATACTGTAATACAATTCCGGAGATATCCAGTCTGTTGACATTTCATTATTACATTGTCTGAACATGTTGAAAATGTCTACAATAAAGTACATAATGTATAAACACCTTACTGAAAAATGGACGGCACTAATTCTACAAGGTCATTTTCATCAATATTGTGATCAGGAGAGAACTCGTGATTCGGTGTGACTGAGAATTTAAGGTAAAGAGAAATAATATAATTTCATAACAAAGACTACAGTTTTTAGCTGTGAGAGAAACAAACCATGGAGCAGAAACAAAACGTTGCAACACTGATAATTCCTTTCCATGTTTCAGGATTTGGCAGTTCGAGGTATCCCAGCTCTCAAGGCAAAACTACTAGGCGTGGGAGTAAACTGGTGACAGAAAGCATCAAGATAATGTTCACTAACAAGAGAAGAGTAATTCAAGCTGACGCTGATACCAACCTGCCTGAACTGTCGAAACAGATGTGACGCTACAACATAATAGGCAAAGTTGTCCTTTATGTTTGGAAGAGAGACTGTTATGTCAAAATCTACTGCGATATAAACCAACAACACGACGGCCGACAGCCAAAGGAATGAAAGAGGAATTTTTCTTTCTGCCACACAAATCGCTAGACGTACGGGGCTTCTATAAAGCGAAAACGTAAAGGCAACTTTGTCTAGGTTATTGGGAAATGGTGCAACGATGAGACAATTTCAGGATTTACGAATTACAAATTCTTGCTTTCAATAAAATTGCCCAAAGTTCGTTGACATTGGTAATTGATAGTAGCTTGAATGTCCTGTGTGACTAACATATTTAAAAAAATATGTTGTTATTTGTGTTGAAAGTTGTGGTACTGGTGCTAAAAGTGTGTTTAGATGAATGCATAATTTGTAAACGTAGGTAGCCAGCTGCTGTTCATCTCATGTTTGTTATAGAGGCCTGTGTAGAAAAAATTTTTGAGCTCGAGATAACGACGACAATGTTGCTGATTGGCTCAATGCTGCTGTTACGGTTGCTTATATTCATTGCAATGGGAAGAAGATGAGAGCAAAGAAGCTGGTGAAGGAAAAAGGTACTTGAGAAGGTGCAGAACCGGGTGAGGAGTTGGGGGGGGAGGGGAGCAAAACAAGGCTAGCGAGAAAAACAATAAAAGGAGGTGATTGAAAAAGAAAAGGTTTAAAGGATATTTCTGCTATAGTTATTGCTCATCTCTATCTGTTTTATTTTTATGCACCCCTATGATACTACAGTATTGACGAAATCAAGAAAGCAAGGAAGAGGAAAAAAGGGAAGCCAGACAATCGTGTGTCTGTGTGTGTGTGTGTGTGTGTGTGTGTGTGTGTGTGTGTGTGTATGTGTATGTTATGTATGTGTATGTGTATGTGTATGTGCATGTGTATGTGTATGTGTGTATATGTGTGTGTGTAAGTGTGTGTATAGATGTGCGTCTCCATGTGTATGGATAGATGGGTTAGGGAGGTGGCTATTTTTACAGTAAGAGTATGAAGTCAAAATTGTCCCTTCAACACAGTGATGTTAATATAGAAGCCATACCTTCTGTTTCAGGTCAGCCCCGATAGGACCGAGCAAAACAAAACAACTGAGACAAATATACACGAACGTCCTTATTTTACAAATGCCCATTTCACAAATCAAACCAGCGTTTCTCGTAATGCCTTTCTCTGTTATACGGACGCAGCTAGCAGTGTCTTGAAGAAGAAGAAGAAGAAGAAGAAGAAGAAGAAGAAGAAGAAGAAGAAGAAGAAGGCGTAGCCCTCGCTCAATTGCTCACTATTGTGCACAAAAGACGGCAAGTTTCCAGACCCCGAGTCGGCAACGGCCATAAAACGTTCCACTATGAAAAAATAAAAATCGGCTTTCAGATGGCTGGCTAAATAAATTTACCGATCTCTTTAATTCTGATATCTTGTCCCGGTCATTTCTCTGGGATCCATCGAGGTTCAATATTGACCTTGCTATTTGCAGCAATAACTTGTGTTGATTCGAATGGCGCTGAAAGACTTGTAGCGTTGCAGATAATGGGGTGTTGGGGGAATATTATTGCGCCTAGGCGATCACAGCTAATAGCCATCAATTTACTGGACGGCCGTCGGCTATCATCGTCTCTTTTAGCACTAGGAAGCTGTACAGAGGAGCGGAGCATGAATGGACACAGAGATAAAAGAAGGAACGAGTCTTGAGACGTAGCTAAAGAGCACGCGAAATGATGGGGGTACGACTTTCTGGTACGGATTTTTCCTCTTTGCCTTTTTCTTCTACGTTCAGTCCTTCGGTTGCCGAAACGGAATGTTGAAAGACTTTCTGAGTTTATAGAATATATAACCGAGGAATGGATCAAAGCTACGTGAAAAGTTTTGCACGTAAAGTAGGGCAACGACGATAAAGCATTTATTAATACACAATGTTTGTTCATTCAACAGCCATATACTTTTTTGAAAAGCTTTTTTCCGCATTTGTCAATATACAATTCTACAGAGAGTCACTTATCTAGATGGTTTCACGTGTTACAGGAACATCCAACAAATACGAGTGTGAAAAGATGTGTGATGTTGTATATACAGCTTGACTTTCATAAACTCGATGACTCAAATTACTGAAATCCACACTTCTCAAGTTCACAAAGCGTAGATCAAATGAAAGCATAGGAATGAGTACTTTTTGGGGTCACTTTTTTCAGTCGACACATTATTTCGTAGAAGACAAGATGAAACTACTTTTGAATGATACATCTATATTCAATCTGTTTGTGTCGATATAACAACACTTTTTGGGGTGGCTCTGCATCCATTTGAAGGAGAACGCAATAGCCGTGTGTAAAATCGACTGAAATATTCTCACACCAGTCGTTGCTGCGCTTTAATGATACCAGAGTCCCTGCAACTGAAATGTTTAAACTATATGTAACAATCCGCATTAGCATGGAACATAAACATAACTAAACCAATGTTTTTAGCTGCTATAATGTCCCGTGGTTCAAGGCATCTGGTGGGTACCTCTACGAACTGCTATTGTAATCGTGTAGAGGTTTCTACATAATGCGTTTATGGCAGCTGAATAGACCATAATGTGTGCACAGTAAAATGTGAAACACGACTCAGAAACATAATATTTACATGACCAAAGTGTAACTTTGTTTTGGTACTGAATATGAAAAATTTGATTGAACAAGAAATTTTTAAACGCAAAAAAATTATGTCAGAAGACACAGTCTAAAAAATATGCCAAAATTCTATAGCTAAACAAGTTTATTCTGCAGTCTAACAGGATAAAGTATGAATAAACCTGCTAGAGGTAAAGGGAGACTGACAAGACAAACTAATTTCTTTGTTTGTTTAGAGTCAGAAAAGAAGCATACAGGCCACACACATCTTGTACATAAAGTCTTAAACATACACATAAAAAATGAGATAGGAAAGAAGAAGAACTGTCGACCCTTTCACCGACATACAAGCGCACACTCAGGCAGGCAAAAGAATCAACAAAGTGGCAAGCAGCGCCCCCTACTGTCTGCATCCTGCCTTGCATGGATGGCAAGACACTTCCGGTGGAGTGCATGACGAAAGGCCCAGAAGTCGGACCAAGGGAAATAATCCTCGCAGCCTTGATCAAACAGAAATGGCGGCTTTGTTTTAGCACAAGACGGGCGCCTTTCGCAGTCACAAGGCACATCGCGACCTCTCTTGGGCATCTCTGGGGATCCCAGGACTTCGGAACATCTCGCAAGGGAACTGAGATAATCCTCTTTCAAAAGCCCCTGCGGATGACGGTTTGAACGTGT
Source organism: Aplysia californica (assembly GCF_000002075.1). NCBI lineage: Eukaryota > Metazoa > Mollusca > Gastropoda > Aplysiida > Aplysiidae > Aplysia > Aplysia californica. The sequence continues at coordinate 165,735 of NW_004797837.1, forward strand.
ATTAGGCCCTCGCTTAGGGCTCACGCATCCAGGTGAAAATCTCCACCAGTCCAGGTGGAAGACAAAAGGCATAGATAAAGTGTTTAAAGCTCTTACAACAGGCGATGATTGTGAAACACGTTAAAACTAGGACCACGCAAGACTCTTCATTTTCTACAAAAATTGTAGTGTGAGAGCTTTATGTACTGATTTTTCTTTCCTTATAGGAGTTTTCATTTGGTCAAAGTTTTCAGAGAGATTGTTATGGTCTTTCTGCTAATTTGATCACCCGCTTGCTACCTATCTATCTATCTATCCATCCATCCATCCATCCATCTATCTATCTATCTATCTATCTATGTATCTATCTATCTATCTATCTATCTATCTATCTATCTATCTATGTGTCTATCTATCTATTTATCTATCTATCTATCTATCTGTCTATCTATCTATCTATTTAATTATCTATCAATCTATCTATCTATCTATCTATCTATCTATCTATCTAT
>NW_004797837.1:169378-172480 GCF_000002075.1 Aplysia californica
AGAGAGAGAGAGAGAGAGAGAGAGAGAAGTAATACGTACTATGTGCCGAGAAAAAATACTACCACTACGCCTGACAGGTTGGGGTGCATAAGAGACACTCTAACGACAGTGACATGAGGAGAATTGTGGCCATGTACAAATGAAATAAAATGCGTGTATATCGTCCGAATGACCAACTAGCCAACAAAGGTCCAAGGGAGTTAACCATGTTAAAATAGGGCCTAATCTCTTTGAACTTGCAGATTTGTCGCTCTTTACGTTAAAATGCAATGTGATAACTTTTAGCTCTGGGTTGCTTGACAAAAAAACAGCCGAAATGGAAATACACATAGATTTTCTAGAGCTATATGTACAAGAAAATCAAAAGATGAGAGAATAAACTTATGATAAAAATATCCAATAAAGTTTGCCAACCTCCAAATTAATTTGCAGGCTCACGGATTGAGCCCCATCAATCTAAATACAAGCAGGCTACAGTTGACTTGTCTGAGGAAAATGACTGTCTTCTGTCTCTGGTAGCAAACTGGAGCCACAACTCATACCATTTTCTGGATCATGGTGTTTTGAAAACCAACTATTACACTCTTTCACTTTTCTGCATACCGAAGAAAAACCTTTATTCTTATGCAAATCTGGAACTAAGATCGTTGTTTGAGACGTTAGAGTTTTCATTCGTTTTTTTTATAACTATAAAACTTGAAATTTCGGTGGGGAATTTTAAATAATCGTGTAGTAGATATAGGCTTTATATTTCATAAACAAAATGGGGACCTTCACTATATAGCATCACTTTCAGTACTTTCGTTGTTGCTGTTGTTGTTGTTGTTGTTGTTGTTGTTGTTGTTGTTGTTGTTGTTGTTGTTGTTGTTGTTGTTGTTGTTGTTTTGGGTTTTTTTCTTAACACATAAAGCCCTATTTGTTTGTCTCATGTGAACTGTTTGCTTTGATGTTCTCCCATGTTTTGGGCCTATTGAGGAAATTGTTGAACAGTTTACGACACTGTTGAAAATGTACCTCTTTGGTGAAAGGAAATAAGTGCCTCCTCAATTTTTTAAAGCCATGATTTCGTCATGACTACCAAGAGAAGTAAATATTTAATAATGACAAAGTCAATACTAGGCTATCTCAATTTGTGTGGCTAGGCCATGAGGAGCCTCCCACTTTCTCCTCCCGGAGTGAAACTTGTTGTCTTTTCCTGTGGGGATAACACTTCGTAGATTCAGCTTTATTGTAGTAGAAGCAATCAGATGCACAAATTATCCATCATCATTATGTACGTTGGTTCAGTTTGACAGCAACTAAGAAAACGCAAAAGAATCGGGAAACAATGTTACAGGCTGAAAGGAGTTCTTGAACTAAGGGGGTATATGATTATTTTGATAGCTGTCTGCCCTATAAGCTTGATCACTGTCTGGGGTCTCTTCAAAAGATTTACAAGGGTTGAAAGAGACTTTAAACTCATACCTCACCCTTTATCATAATACCACACAATGTCGAGGTCTACGTGGAGAATGGGCCATACATAAGGGGAAGTAATCAAAATTACTAGGTGATAAAAGAAATTATGTGATTCTTTCCCTTGGTTAAAAGACTGCTCTTAGCGGAGACTTCATAATTATCTTTCGCCTTCAGAAGTTTAAAGTTCCAACATCAGACCATTAGATTAAGTACAACTTAAAGATAAATTGTTAAAAGTACGTGTCCGTGTTCCGTTTGTATTGTCTGTGCTTTCTAAAAAGAGATTAATGTTTTACAAGACCACTTGGACAAAAATAAAAACCACTATTAAAAATGATGCCACAAAGGAAAGAGAACGATATATAAATAGATAGATTTTATTGTTTGACATCAAATAGTAACTTCCGATTCTTATGAGATAATCCGATAGATAAAAATACAATATCATTTCTGATGAGCTGTATCGCATGCCAAGTATACTTGACTGACCCAGTGTGAGAGATATGATATTGTATATGTAATTATTGGCAGCCGTCGTCTGTCACCTCTGCAGAATGAACAACTTCCCCTGATGCCAGTAACAGATACCGTAACCAGTCAATGCTGGACCATGACTTTTAAATGAAATTGTGAGGCAGCGTGGTGGAATCAGGCTCTCTTCAAAATAATGAAATCGAAGAAAACAGCAGTTTTCTCATAGCTTGGCAAATTTTGTCAAATTTTTGTTTTTTGGCTCAACATCTTTTATATCCATTTACAAACACATTCCTTTGACGATTTCATCGAAAACGTTGATTTAGGGCACAAAAATATAAATTTACAGTTTCCATGGACTCCCCAGCTTAGAATTTACCAAGCTTTGGCGGCCATTTTCTAGCTAATTTTACCTCTTAAACTAGGTGACCCCAACCTCCTTCAATCCAAAATATCTCCACTTTTATTGAAGATGGAAGGGTAATTTTTTCATGGAAAGCAAGACAAATGAACAAGCTTTGAGATGATACCAATGACTCAATATACCCAGAAATTGACGAGAGCCTGATTCCACCACGCTGCCTCACAATTACACCCAGTAGGAGCATCGTTAATACCTCAACCCCCTACCCGCCCAACTTTTTATTAATCTTAATCCATCATCCTCTTCACAACATATCTCCGGGCTTTGTATGCCATTATCACAAAAAACCAGGTCTGAAGCAGACATCGGTGATCATTGTTCTCAACTTATTTCTCTTCTCAGACGCTCTCCACTTTTATTGTATTGAGGTTTTTTCTTCCATCATCCATAAAATTCAAAAGTCCCAGAAACTGAATTTATCTATTTTTAATTGTTCTTATTTGTAGGGATAAATTGAAATTATTATGATGGGCTGTGTTGCGGACTACCCTCGATGAACGATCCCAGTTAAAATTGTTGAACTTTGGTAGCTTCCTCGGCTCTCTACCCACTTGATTTTGTCCATTCGGGGTCGTCTTGACATTCATAGATCACGTCTCATAAAATACCTCACCGCTATATTGAAGGGGTGTGAACGTGAAACCCAAAGAATGTACGCATCAGAGCCCCCACTTCTTTTTCTTAAGATTACAAGACATTATCTGGTCAGGCCAGAGGGGGAAGGGGACGGGGCTGCATCGCCCCCC
>NW_004797837.1:174410-198307 GCF_000002075.1 Aplysia californica
GGGGGGGAGGGGTACTATACATTTAGGGTTTGGTGGGAATAAAAGAAGTCTGAAGTGTTTTAGATAGGAAAAATGATGGTGGGCGAGAGAGGGAGACATGAAGCGAGAGAGGGAGAGACGGAGACAGACAGACAGACAGACAGACAGACAGACAGACAGACAGACAGACAAACAGACAGACAGACAGACAGACAGACAGACAGACATATACATTGTTTTGTTGTAGAATAGATTTAAATGTGTTCATGAAACATAGTTGACTTTCCAGCTGTGTTGTAGAAAAACAGACGAGCAGTGTTGGGTACAAAGACAAGGATAAGACGAGACAAGACGGGAAGCAAAGGGTTACTAAACAAAATAGAATGTAATACATGTAGTAACAAGGAAAGAAACCGATTGACCTCACAGTAAGTGAAATTCGAATCCAGCCAGCAATATTTGAATTTTCTCTCAAAACGGAAAAAAGGCTAACTGATTTAAATAAAGTTGCTGCAAAAGATGGTTTGCTCAGTTCCATGATTATCATTACTTAATTTGCACATGGGTGAAATGATAATTGGACAGGGCCTGGTAGTCTGAGTATTGTCAATGAATTATTGAGCTTTTTCGTCTTTCCTGTTTACGTATTACTTCTTTGAGCTCTTCTCTAAAAACGGTGCAGGTACATCTCTAGAACCTCGCTCCAAGGTTAAAGTCAAAAGTCTGAAAGTATTTAATATTAACTATCATAATTGTCTCGTAATCTCTCGTGGACTGCGAGCGCCAACTGTCTTCTTCTATATAGGACATATTATTGCCACGACAGCCGATGATGATTGAGTAACCCAGGACCATGTAGGTCATATTTATAAGGACTGCCCACTGGTCATCTCTGATCTTCCCGGCCGGTGCCAGCTATCAGTTAACGTCACAGCATAATGTATCTTGCCCTGTGCCTTCTTCTCGCCGTGGGCGCGCTTGCCCAGGTGCCCACCACATGCCGTAAGTGTTTTATGCTTTATCTTAATAATTTATTTATTTGTTTATTTATTTATTTATTATGGTGCTTTTACTGTTTATGCTTATTAGCTGTGACATGAAGAGAGAGAGAGAGAGAGAGAGAGAGAGTGTGTGTGTGTGTGTGTGTGTGTGTGTGTGTGTGTGTGTGTGTGTGTGTGTGTGTGTGTGTGTGTGTGTGTGTCAGGGGCGAAGGCTGACTTGTTTGACAGGGTAATCAAAGTGAAACGGGACCAGATATAGATCTATATGGCCTGTAGATATCACAGAAGAATCTTACTCGAGGCGGCGACTCTGAGTTGTGAATGAAAACAAATCCGGAATTCATATTGTATGTTCAACCGCCAAAATAATCGGGAAAGTATCTTATTAAATATCCGTTCCAACTAAAATTAAATTAACTTTAGATGTGAATACATAAACACAAAGCAAAGAAGCAGAGATGTCAGTACTAGATCTATATGTTATAGACCTACCAGAGAGTCTAACTCTTTGGTAGAACATGACAATTATCATTTTTTAAATTTCACATTTGGCTGTTTTTGTTAGCCTTTCGCGGCCAGGAGCTGGTGTCATAATCGAGGTCACGATCTGATTATAGGACAGTAAAAAGTCGAGGAAAAAAAACAAGCACATGCAGCAGTAAAGAGATTGTTAGGAGTTAGTTCCCCTCACATTTGTGAGGTAGACTCGACCAGTGTTCGTTAGTTTACTTAATCAGGGCTTGGGATTGATTATAACTGTGGCCCCAAAGGGGTGAACAGGGTGTATGTGGCAATGAAACAGCCATGACTGCTATGCACATGTTCCCTCAACTGTATTGGCATTGGTAGACTCTTCCAGCCTCACTTTAAGCTTACTTAATCAAAGCTTGCGACTGCTTATGGAGTGGCCCGAGAGGGGTGAGGAGGCTATTTATGTGGCCGTGAAACCGTTTTGAATGTTAGGCATACTCATTGCGGATTACGAACCTCTTTTTACTTTTAATTTAAGAGATTTACGTTTAAGGATGAATTTGACAGCGACAATGTTTCAAAATTAGGAAGGGAAGCAGTGATTATTTGATTATATAGACGCTTCGCCCCTGTGTGTGTGTGTGTGTGTGCGTGTGTGTGTGTGTGTGTGTGTGAGAGAGAGAGAGAGAGAGAGAGAGAGAGAGAGAGAGAGAGAGAGAGAGGAGAGAGAGGGGGAAGGGGGGAGAGGTGGAGCTATATCTTAAAACAAACGATCTGTTGTTATCAGTAATGAGTCCGAAATAATTAGCATTCTTTAACGTAGTTGTTTTTAACCCAACATCGACACGATTGAGACCCCTTGGGAGGCGGGTTTTGCCATGCTTGCCAGGATCAACCCGGGCTGAAAGGGATACACATCCCAGCAGATAAGCCATACAAATTCTTCCCACTCTGGAATCGAACACGGGTCCCTAATCGCTACACCACAGACATCGGCTGGGTCTGATAAGTGAACCACCATGCCTACTAAGTTGGGTTTTTTTACCTTCTTGGTGAATTTAAGCTTCTCTATTGTTTTCAATGGTCGTTGCTTCGAAGAAAAATACTGACTCTATAATAATGTGTCGGAAAGAGACGACAACAGACACAACGTAAACGGTGAAATAATGCAGGTCTATCATTAGTGCAGCGTAACCATGTGTTCATGATGCCGTTGGTCTTTGTTCTTGTCTAGGACATGGGATTGGTAATTCTTATTGCTCTGTCTGTCCTTTTCAAGTATTGATTTAGGTTGTGCATAGTACCGGATATATCCAAATAAGCCTCAAGAATCAAGATGGCCTTCATAGACAGGTTTGGAGCTGCCCGCCTCGTATAATATCATAAATTATGTCGATGGGGATCATGCATTTACAAGGACGTATTCCTGAGTCAATGTAAAATTGGACGTCACCGTTCAAATGAACTCCGTCAGTTCGGTCCCAAAAACACTTAACCCCAAAACAAACAAAAAAACCCAGCTCGAGTGAAAATATCCCCCAGCTAGCATGGCATACAAGAAGGACTAATGTAGTTACGGTTTGTTTTTTTTCTGTTATAGCTGGACCTAAGCAGTTCGAGGGCCGATTCCAAAGGGTGAGTATATAACAGTTGTTGTACCAGAGAGGTTTCTGTTCCGTTCTCTTAAAACGAAAAAATAGACCTTATAGGGGGTGCCCACATACGCGATCGGGACGGGTCGGGTCGGGCCAAATTTAGGGCGCAAAGCGGCCATCGTGGCACAAACCGATCGACACGATCGGTGACCTACAAAAACAAACGCGTTTGTTTTCTGGCCTGCGAATCGCTCGATCGGGTAGTTTGCAGCCAATCACAACAAGGCTGAGTCACGTGTCTATTTTGACCCATGAATACATTAAGTAAGTACTCTGGGAATTTCCGGTTTCGGTCTCACGCCTTTGACCGACTTCTCACTTCGCACAGCGGGTTTGGAGCACTCATAGGCCTAGAGGAAGAAGGAGACGAAAAAGGAGGAGGAACACTACAGAGAGAGGGTGGTGAGAGTGACAGGGAGGGAGAGAGGTAAGTTGAGAGATATATGCAGAAACCTAGATCTAGCAATGTTTACATTGCTAGATCTAGATCTAGGTCTCTGATGTGGGAAGTGAGAAATAGACAAGAAAGGAGAGAGACGCTAAAGAAAGTTAGCAAGCAAGCAAGCAAGCACTAACCAACACACACACACACACACACACACACACACACACACACACACACACACACACACACACACATACACACACACACGCAAACACACACACACACACACACACACACACACACACACATACACAGAGAGAGAGAGAGGGATTGTGGGAAGTCAAAGAGTACGGTAGGCATATTTTGTGTATTCATCGGTCAAAGGTCCAGCCAATCGTAGCCCAGGTTTAGCCCCTATGTGTAGTCGCATGTAGGTTAAAGGTTTCTCTACTTTAACTTCCAGGTCGTCGGGTACAATCGCGGCGGGGCTGTCGAGTGCACAGAAACCCTGACCCGATAGGCCCGACCAGACCCGACCAGACCTGAACGCGTATGTGGGCACCCCCTATTAGATTTGTATTATGTGCTCATGTTTCTGTGGCTGTCTCAATGTAAATGTAAACCAAATAAGCCTATAGAATATAACTATTTTATTTTATTGTAATCGGGTATTTTTTCATAGATCAGCTTACTTCATTTCTCCCTAGCCTGGTGTGTCGTTTCTGGATTGGGAGAAAGTGAATAATAGCATTATTTCAAAGATTCCTCTAATTAAACAAGACTTAGCTTGCCGTATACGTCCCTTGTAGTTTAATTTCTTACACACCTCACTTACAGAAACATTTTAAACCTAGGCCAATATCTGAACCGGCAGCAAGATTATGATCCAAAACATCCAAATGACTTACCAAATTTGAAATTAGGCTTTAGATATTATGGGCCTACCATAGGGGGAAAAAATGAACAAAGCCGATCCTGAAAGTCTACGTTGTCTTCTACTGACTTTGTCATTTCTTGACGCTATAAACCAACATTATTGTTGTCTGTATCTCATCAAAGAATAAGCTTTGATTTATTTATTACTTTAACGTTACATTTACATTACTGAATGCGAAGCTTTATAATTTACAAATAATATAAACAATACGTATTTTTATACAGCATTTTCTCCAATCGCCGTAGAGAGTTGAAAGTTAGGAGTTTTTTAGAAGAGTTTTGCCATCTTTTGTGGCTCCGCGCGTGGTTTTGTTTTCTTACCGTCCCCCCTCTCTACCGCCCAGTACGACCGGGAAAGGCGGGGCCAGGTGAGAGGAGCTATGGCTTACGACGAGACACAGAGGCGGGTGAGAGAGTTCGAGGACATCGACATCGCCGGCAAGAAACAAGCCTTTGACATTCTCAGGCTGTACGACCAGGTGAGTGAAGCCAATCCAAATCTAGATTTTGGGTGTGGGTTATAGGCCCAATGTCAATGCCGTTTTGAAGAGGCCAAAAGGCAGAACCCTGTATGCTTCCTGAGAAGCCGAGAATGTTTCTGAGTCGTGTCCTTGGGTTTGCTTATGTAATACATTGTACTACTCGTAGTTGTAAAGCACATAGAGAATGCTGTGGGGTGTGGATATGCCCTACATAAATGCAATTATTATCAATCTTTCTTATTATTATGAGTAAATGTCGATCAGAGACCGGAGAAAGCGGGTAGGTTGACAGAACCGGACCCGAAGACCATGACATTCGTCAGAGAAAACCACGACGAGACAATGTTTCTTTTTGTTTGTTTTGTTGTTGTTGTTGTTTTGTGTTTTATTGCTAGTTGTTGTTACTTTATGTATCTGTTTATTTTTTTTATTATTATTTTTATTTTTTTTATTTGGGGGGGGGGGGGGGGTTACATGGATAAGGTTTGGATGTGGTGCGGGGCGGGGGGGTGCATTATCATGTTGTTGGTGATAGCATCGTATGAAATTACATTCTGAAGCTTTTTTTATTTTATTTTCTCGTTGCCTGTATTTACCTTCAGTTCTCATGGATTTTCTTTTTTTTAATTGGTGGAGGGGGGGGGGGGGGTCGTTCCCTATATTTTTTTCCTCCCCTTGAAATAGATCTGATGATATCAGGATTTTTAAAATAAAAGGTTTAAATTCAGGCTATGGAGTAAGAGACAGATAAAAACAAACAGAAAGTGAAAATAACATCATTGTCATGAGTGAATACATGGGAGGGAGGGCCAAGAGAATATTTTAAAGCGAGTTGGTCAAGTTTGAAGTAAAGACTAATATGCCTATAGAAACGTCAGATAGAAAACAGTATTATAGCTGTTGGTGATTAAGGTGGTAAAGCTACAAGCAGCGATCTGGGTAGGAAAGAATAAATACCTCCAATAAACTGGCGATCTAATTAGGAACACCAAGGACAGCTTATGACAACTTTTGGATAAGCTGGGCTGAATTTGATTTACCCACGGGTCACTGAGATAGTCTTTCTTAGGCAATTTATTAAAAAGAATCCAACGACCACTTATGAAATAAGCAGAACAAGAAAGTAGACTACAAGTACTACTTCCAAGGGTTACAGATATGCCTGGTGAGAGTATTATGCTAAAAAGTGTGTGTCGCAGATTATGAAAAGCATGCCAGTGGGATTATATCTACGAGTGTTACACCGCCCCCACCCCACCCCCACCCTCTCTCTCTCTCTCTCTCTCTCTCTCTCTCTCTCTCTCTCTCTCTCTCTCTCTCTCTCTCTCTCTCTCTCTCTCTCCCACTCTCTTCCCCCTCTTTCTCTTTTTCCCTTTCTCTCTCCCTCCCCCTCTCTCTCTCTCTCTACAAGTGTTGTATCTCCCTTCTCCCCCCTCTCTCTCTGTCTCTCTCTCTTTCTCTCTCTCTCTCTCTCTCTTTCTCTCTCTCTCTCTCTCTCTTTCTCTCGCACACACAACATCGAGTATGGTAAAGCGTGTTGTAGGTTAATCAAAGCACAACAGTGAGCTTAAACCTACTTAGTGTTGTTTCTCTCCCTCTCCCTTCTTCTATTTCTCTCACTCTCTTGCACACAGAACGTCGAGTACATCGTGGACCGAAGCACCAGGAAGTGCAACATCACCACGCCCACCCGTCGTTTCCACCCCATCGGAGTGCCCCCAGACGCCAAGTTCATTGGGGAGGGAGTCATCGGTGCTGCTGGCATCGTTGGGGAATCTGTGACCGTGGCAACTTTCGAGGGCACATACGAGGATGGTGAGTTAAAACATTAACTATTTATGAATGTAGGGGACATATTATGTCAGATCAGCAACAGGCCAAAGCTAATGTTGCTGCATTTTTTTAACCATCACACCCAAATCAGAATGTTCAAATTGCATTTTATATAATTATGCGGTTGCCTGTCTATCAAAGTTTCAGTCTAAGAAAACAAAATAGAAAAACTTGTCTGAAAAACTTAGTTATACTTCTCTTTTTAAAGTGTACCCCAAAAGAGTGCGTCTTTAAGTGTTGTCGAAAAACAGAATGCGCATCCTCGTAAATAACGTACATACATGTACATGTTTATTATTCGCCATCAGTCTTTGTTCCAACCCGAAACTTTTATGTATACTAGATATCTGATAAAGGTTCATAAAAATGAATAACTGCTTTTGGGCTGATAAAGCAGTGTGTTTTTTGCTTTTGTTTGTCTTTTTTAAAGAAAAAAGCAAACTTCTTTTACTATATTGCACCGTTTCGTGAACCAACCCGACTCACTAAAACGTCCTACTATTTGGGGTAAAACAAAACATTTAGATCTATTAATTATTTGAGCGTGTGAATTTTTTTCGTGTCAATCAGGCTAGAGCTCGACGTTTTTGTCAAACCACAGTGTGAAAAAAAAACGAATGTGGCATCTGTTATGAAAATTGCGCAAGTTTCGTGCTAGGCCTACAGATGGGTTTTTTCTTGACGGTGTAGCATACACATAATGGGGTTTGTGTCCAGGGAGTTAGGAGGGCCTTTCACAGACGCCCTCCAACCACCTGCACTTTCTTATGGTTAAGTACTTTTAAGCGATATGTATCAATTTTGAATGCATGACTACAGTCTCATGGACAACACCGTAACTGCATGCTCTGCTTTCTCCACAGCGAAATTCTTTGTCTCGGTAACATACCCAGACTGTTTCCCAGTGACCAGTGGGTTCAAGTCCGCCAACGACACTGGGTTTACCTCGTGAGTCTACAGAATTCATTTCCATAGTTTATTCATTAAGTCTTTATTTTCTGATTAAGACGTTCTACCAGTTGTTCTGTGTTAATCTATCAAATAGTGCATGTATTTATTTGGCTTTATTTCGTTAGATGAAAGGGAATATGCAGCATAGGATGGCATAGTATTATTAGTACCAATGTCTGTTCGTAGTTGTAATGTTTGTGGTTCGTAAGTGGGCGAGGGGAAAACAGACCAGAGTAATTTAATTTAATGTTTTTTAGAGCATCCAAGCAAAGAAATGTATGCTGAACTATGATCTCTGATATCTGTTTCAGATTTGATACGTTATACGGATGAGAATAATATGTGTACGCTTTTGTGTGTGTGTGTGTGTGTGTGTGTGTGTGTGTGTGTGTGTGTGTGTGTGTGTGTGTGCGTGTGTGTGTATGTGCATTTGCATGTGTTTGTACAGGGGTTAGCAGTTAGTTTAACTTTAAATTAATGTTTGTATGAAAAGGAATAGATGCATACATTTAAATGGTTTGCTAAGGATCGTTCATTGAACGAACTCATGCGCATTCTCCTTTTTTCTTCGATTTACGTCCGATAACGATTCCCTGATTCTGGTTTTCTTTTCTCACCAGTTTCTACGATCTTCAGGCCGGCATCTCTGACCCAGACCTCTTCTTCCCTCCCAAAGAATGCACACTGCATTGATCAGTGATTCCAGCCTTCTCTAAGATAATTAATTCATTTTTTATTGTTTTTCTACTTTAAAGCTCCTAAGGGAACCAGTTTATTACAAGTGTATGCCTCACTAGTATTGCAATCATTATTCGTAAATAACTAAAATCACTTCTGATTTGATGTTAAATTAAGATTAATATGTGTGCTTGCTCTTATAGCGAATAAAGAGTTTTTGTTTTCATTTACGTGTTCATACGTTTGTTGTTCCTGTATTTATTTTAGTCTAAATTCTATCCATCTTCGATTTCAGTATACATCTGAATGCGTAAATCAATATCTATGCGCAATACCAAAAACACCCGGGTCTGACCATGCCAGAGTTCTTTAAACACAGCCTCAAGACAGCGTGACTGAGGAATTCAGTTTCAATTTGTCCTCAGATTCACCGATTTTGTCAAAGGAATTGACCTAGGTTTACCTGACCAGACGGCTGTAGAAAGCATCAACTATTTTGTACTCTGGGTCTCGCTGATACAGAGGGGAGTTTGTTTAGTTAAAGAGGGGTATATCGGCTTCGTCATGGTTGTTTGGTGAAAGGTGAGAGTAAAACAAAGAGACTGAACAAATTTAGGGAATGGAAAAAAAAGTAGGACTTACTATGGCATCCTGCAACCTGAAGTGTGAAAATAACTTGCGCACGTCTGACGCAAACAACCAAAGCTCGGCTGTATGATAATATAATAATTATTTATAAGAAAGGCGTGCCCTTGTACCACTCTTCCTTCCTGTCTATTACGGTAAAAATCACTTACATTTATTTATTTTTTTACTCAGAGGATCTCTTGTTTTAATGGTGCGGGAGATGTGTCCTTTGTGAAGCAGTACTACAAATTTTACACCATGCCTTTTATTGCTCTATTAGCTAACTGCTACCCTCTTCGCAGCCCAAAGGCAGCTAATGGGAAAAAAGCAAAACAAAAACAAACAAAAACAAAAAAACAAGAGGGGGCGGGGACACATTTATACAACAAACTCAGAAGCGGAGTAGGGTTCGACTGACAGAAACCCTAGCAGCTCTCCACCAGCATTGTGTTGTTACGTAAACAGATGGCAAAGTTAAAGACTAAAGAGCTACATTTACTATTGGTACGATCTGGAGCCTGTACAGCTTGAATACTTTTAACCCCTTCACTAAAAAAAGCCCAAGAATTGACTAATGGAGCAGGTCTGGGAGTAAAAACGCATTCTTCCGTTTCATAAATATCAGTTTACAGGAATAAAAACTCATTGTGGGCTTCTTGTTTTGTTTGAATGAAGAAGTTTGGTGACGTCATTTTCCCCTCTAAACAAACAGTCCAAATTAATGACCGGCAACGCTTTCTACCCCGTTACGTAAGCGACAAGGAGCTGACCTCGCGGAGACGACCTTCGTGTTTACAAAAACACTGCCCTGCCTTGCACACTCCTAATCTCTCTTTAATTTGTTTTTCCTTCAGCCACTCGAATTTCGTGAATTTAGTCCCCCCCCCCAAAAAAAAAGTACTTTTAGCGATTAAAAAAAAAAAAAAACTAAATGTGCATAGATAAGATCAGTAAAGGAATAACAGATACTTAGATTTTTTAATATTATTTTTGCGTGCATTGTCTTCTATCTACAAGTGTCTAATATTATGTCAAGAAAAGTAGTCAACTGCAATTAATCAACTGTGGTTAGACACGGCGTTTGCAAAGAACAAAACCCACAAAAAATGAATAAGATTGTTTGTTTTAATGTTATATTCAATACGGAGGAGTTCGGGGTGGCGGGATGCGGAATGGGGGGGGGGGGGGGGGTCGGATACAGGAGTGTATGAGATTCATGACAACCCCTCTCCCCACAAAAATATTCTTTGAATTAAAAAAAACAAAAAGAAAAAAAGGGGACATAGCTAGCATATGCGTTTGTCGCGGCCGCGACACGCGAATCGCGGACGCGATTTTTGGCATTTTTTGGTCCGCGACCGCGACTTATGCATTTTTCAAAAAAGACAAAACAACAAAGCTATTTCATAACATATTAGACATGTATTTTGATAAGTTTTAAGACGTCTGTTTGTATCTATTTTCATGCGGAGAACATAAGAACATTACCATACTATTTATATTGCTGTCTGTCTTTTATTTTTCCCTCTCTGTTCTGTTGTAATTTGTTTGTGTTTTAATGTTCATAAATATTGTTCTGTATGATTTGTTTTTCTTTTTTGTGTGTTTATACAGCGTAATGTCATTTAATTTAATGCTGTTCCTACCCTTTAAAATTTGTTAATGTGTTATGTTAGAGCGTGTCTCCACCAAAACCGAATAATGACAATGGTACGCCCCAATTGTGTGTGATTCCATAATTTACATGTAATATCCTATAGGCCTGGATCTACTTTTTCTTGAATTACACACATTTAGGGTTAAAATAACTTAAGACAGCCAATTTTCGGATAGGTGGACACTTATTTGTTATTAATTGTGGTTATTTATCCGTGCTGTTCTAATTTTGATTTCATTCTGTTGTGAAATCTGTATTTTTCACGTTTTTACCCTGCGGGTGACTACAAATGATATTCTGGATACTTAAAACAGAGCACAAAAAATTCTGGTGCTTTAGATTGTTACCTCTATCAACATATTGCTATATATACGTCGTCACAGAGAGTTGAAAGCTTGAAAATTAATGGCAACTTTTTTGTCAACTTTTGCCACTTTTTATGGCAACTTTTGGCAACTTCTGGACAAAAAAATGGCAACAAACGCAGATGCTAGATATAACTTATGCAATTCAAGCCCTACAGATGAACGTGCTTTTACGACTACAAATGGTCGCTTTTAAGCACAAGGGGGCTATCCCGAAAAAAGTTGTTTTGAAAAAAATCGACGGTAGGGTTTTTGGACCTTTGTTCAATTTCTTTAAAAGACAAGGAGAGTTTTCTTTATAACCAAACAAATATACTGTCCAATGAAACCAAATTTCTCCTATAGGTAGCGCAATGCCCACTTTTGGTGCAGGCCAAGATTTCTGGAGACCTCTAAAATCTGGGTTAGCCCGCTTGTCCCCAAAAGTGACGAATTAAAGACTGATACACTGTTGTTATGAACATCGATATTTATGTGTATTGCAGTAATTTGCTTCACCTCAACGTCCAAGCAGAAGGCTCGGACAAGGTAGTAATGAGATAAGAAGTGTTAAGAACGCGTATTATTATAGATCTTTATCGAACTTTAACAAAGTGGTGTGATTAATTTGTGACTGGGAATCTTAAACCTACATTTAATGCGAGTTTCCAGACGCGAGGGCAATTATTGATAAGAACGTAGCTAAGCATTCCATCTATGATATACAGGTATGCTTCAGTGGTCTCAAACTCAATTAATGATCTGAGGGTCGCTGGAAAATGTTTTGAAGTAGTAAAATTAAAGTACAGCTTATCTGTGTGCAGAATCGTGGGAAGACGGAGAATAATACTTAGAAGCTAGCCTAGGATAGGGAAAGGTGGAAAGTGCTTGTACATACTAAGCCTAAACCTTGGTGCAGGATGAGAAAGTATCTAGTCATCTCAATCTGTATTAATAGTGAAACAGAATATGAAAGGCTGTTTCATTTAAACATTGGCTTCTCTTACCCACTCCTTGCGGTCGGAGCCTATGCAGCGCCTTCTCTTACGTAGTTCAGACACATTTGGTTTGCGGGAGGAGGATGCCCAGCAGTAAGTTGAGTAAGTTTTGATCTTTACTTTGAACTGTCGAGGTGGATATCTTGCGCTACCAAAATAAGCGCATCGAATTATCTAGAAACAGTCCTCTCAAACATCCCGGAAAGCCCAGAGTAGGTGTAGGACAATTCTCTCAACAGTTTGATCGAGTTTGGGCTTCACTAACACTTAACTTTGATGTCAAGTTGGGGCCGCAAACGATCGTCCTGTTGCCTCAACTGGCTCATGGGCCGCGAGTTTGTGACTCCTGATATAATCATATTATCTCCCCCCAAGGAACAACTATAGCAATGTATTTATACATATTATGAACAGACACAATGGACTGCAAGACGTGTCGCATGAAAAGGTTTAGTACTGCAAGCAATGAGGAGACTGAAAAAATATAGATCGAGCCCACCTCATATATTTCCATAGCTTTATTTGATAGCATCTATGTGTACAGTATTACGTGAAAAAACATCAACGCAGTCAAACTTCGAATAAGTCAGACAATGGATGCCCAGATGGCATATAACTTTGTACTACACTACAATGTACAAAGTACATCACAATACAGAGCACTCTTGAGTGCGCAAATATTGAGCCTTTCATCACTGATGTCTAACCAAAGATGGGTAAATAGGTCTTATTGTAAAAAAAATCATTTCTTATTGTACCTAGGCCTAACTATAACTCATGACGTTCAATTCTTTACTTGTCTTTTTCAGTTTTGTTTATTCTGTATAATAAAATAGTTAGATTATATGATTTTAAGTGCAATGTGTAGTGTGGTGCTCATTCAAAGACTTGATTATCGATGCTCAAGTAAAGGCTGGCATCCATCATCAATAATTGTTTATAATTAAATGAATTAATACTGTTACAGCATTACATCACTCGCCTCATCGAGTATACAGTACCCATAATAACACACACACACACACACACACACACACACACACACACACACAACAGACACACACACACTCACAAACACACACACACACACACACACACACACACACACACACACACACACACGCATACGTATACACACATGCACATTTACACACATGTATACCTGTAGTATAAATTATCATACTGTAATAATATTGTGTTTGTATGTGTGTGTGTGTGTGTGTGTGTGTGTGTGTGTGTGTGTGTGTGTATCTGTGTGTGTATATCTGTGTGTGTGTGTGTGTGTGTGTGTGTGTGTGTGTGTGTGTTAGCGCCAATATGTAATTAACCCGTCTTAATGTATCTCCTTCACAGTACGACCGTGAGCGTCGGTTCCATGTGCAGGGCGCCATGGCTTACGACGAGACCTCGAAACGTATCAAGGAGTTCGAGGATGAGTCCACGTCAGGCAACAGGACAGTCTACGTCAAGCTGAAGCTGTACATGGAGGTAACACTCACTCACACTCACAGTGATAGTAGGCATGATGTCATATTAAGTCGTCTTGTCTTTTTTAACAACTTAACCATCCATTGTACTGTAATTATTCTAATACATGGGTGTATATTGTGTGTGTGCGTGTACGTATGTGTGTATGTGTGTGTGTGTGTGTGTGTGTGTGTGTGTGAGAGAGAGAGAGAGAGAGAGAGAGAGAGAGAGAGAGAGAGAGAGAGAGAGAGAGAGAGAGAGATAGAGTGTGTATGTGTGTCTGTCTCTGTCTCTGTCTTTCTGTCTCTCTCTTCTCTGTCTCTCTGTCTCTCTCTATCCCTCTCTACTTTAACGATCACACGATCACTCTCTCTAAACTCTACGGCCTCTGTTGTACACACAAAAAGTGGCGGTATGGCTTTGACGCCCCCCATCCCCCAACCTCGTCTGTCGTCCACAGAACAAAGAGTACATCCTGGACCTGAAGACCCGCAAGTGTAACGTGACCGTGCCCAGACACCCGTTCCACCCATACGGCGTGCCTCCAGGCAGCAACTTCCAGGCCGACGCTGTGGTCGGGGCCGCTGGCGTACCCGGGGAGTCCGTCACTGTGGCAAACTTTGCCTACAAAATGGAAAATGGTAATACAGTAGAACACGGATAGCTCGAATTCGTCGGGACCGGCCTCGGTAGTTCGAGGGATCTGTAGTTCGACGGATATTTGTAACAAAGATAAAGAAGAAAGAAAAAAAGGGACAGCAGGCATAGTTCGACGGATGCGTGATTTTGGGTCTTCTGTGTTCGACCTATTCATGTTATACTGTATCTATAATTTAAAGAAATAGTAATAGTAGAAGGTAAAGGCACGTCCCTCGAGTTTGGTCATTCCCGACTAGATTTTTAAAAAAATCTAGACCAGTAGGAGCCTACTAGATCTAGTTATGATATTTGATAGGAAATATATCACAAAGCAAGGCCAAAATTGATACTGACGATCAGGATTACTGTTCACACTGGGGCGTCCTAGATAAACTAAACCATATGTAAGTCTTGACGTTATCTCATTCTCACTCATGTATGTGTTCATACTACTTTTTTTTCTTATTTGTTTGTTGTTGTTTCACAGAACTGCCATTGCTTGTAGATCTAAATGTTTTACATCTCAACACTCTTCAAATAATTTAGGAAGGGTCTTTTTTTATCCTCTCTCTCATGCCAAAACTAGATTTGAGAGGGATTATTATAGGCTTCATTGGTAGGCCCTAATTAAAAATATAAACTTTATATGACCTACTCTGATTCAACTTAGATTTTAAATCTTAAGAATGAGATATAAGCCAATCGGTTGAAATAATTACACTGAAAGTGGACATTCTCAATCCATGATACCGTACAATGTCTGTATGTGTACTCCCACAGCTACTTTCTTCGTGTCCGTGTCTGAGCCCCACTGTTTCCCCATCTCCCATGCATACTTCAGCCAGGAAGGGCTAGAGGTTACCAAGTGAGTACTCTTGTCTTCATGTTACTACTAAAGTATTAGTACTTTTTTCCTTCTCTGTCCTCCTATATCACGAGGATTTGGGGGAAGATGCAGTTGTCGAGCGTGGGCCAGGTGTGTTGCTGAGTTTGGATCGTCATAATGTTCCTTTGGAGGGTCTGTTGAACTCCGTCGATCCATCTTTTTCTTGACGTTCCTTTTGCCTTGAAGCCACCATATCATTATCAACTGTTGTAAGCCTTGGAGGATGGTTGTTGTGGTATCATTCTCATTTATAAGTGCACAAATTAACAATATATATCATATAATTATTATTGATATTGTGAGAGGATATCGTCTGGTGGTAAATGTTATAGCCTACTAAGCCCGAAGCCCAAAGGACACACATTATGAAATTTAAGAGGCGGGTTGCTGCGACGCTGCCTGTCGAGGGTCAACCTGGGTTGTGGGGGATACAACTGTATGATTGTATGCAAAGGCTGACCGAGCCTATAACAATTAAACCACAGACGTCAGTCATTTGAGAGGATAAGCACACTGTTGTTAGTTTAGCACTTAAACATTTTTAAGTAAGAGTTATACGGCACATGCAACGTGCTATAGATTAGAAGTGTTACAATAATTATAGAGGAACAAACACAAAAAGTGAGGAGCGATATGGACGATAGATGTTTGATAGGAAAGAAGGAGCAAACCACACGAAAGCACCCGCTGACCACCCAGTTATGTATTTTGTACGTACGTTATGATAATCACATGGTCATGAAAGTCCACGTCGGTTACAAAAGAGATACGGCATTCTATTTGCAGCCTGCCGTTTTCATTTGGCCCATGCCGTAAGCGTATTTAGTTAGGTGCGCTCTTACAAACACACACACACACACACACACACACACACACACACACACACACACACACACACACACACACACACACACACGCACACATACATACATACATACCCACACACAGACACACAGACACACAGACACACACACACACACACACACACACACACACACACACACACACACACACACACGTACACACACAGGCAAGTAAATTATGAACAAATATTATAGTTTCAACCACACTTCATAAAATTCGTTTGGTCCTTACACATTGTTTTGTAGAAATATCCTCTTCTAAATTAAACAACCCATCAGGTAATCGGAATAGTGACATGAATCAAAAAGTGCATGTTATTGTTAAGGCTCTGTTGGAGCCCTTTGTCATTTGTATGAGTGAGTGGCTAAAAAGAAGTTATAGACCAACAAATGCGTTCCGCGCCACACGGGCCTGTATTCTTCACTATAATAAGTACAGACAAAAAGATTATACACAATGTTATATCAATAGATGTAAGGTTGATGATATCGTGGAGTGTGCAAGCGGATAAGTGAAAAACAAAAGCAAATAGACGGGTTCGAGGAAGAGATGGATGGAGAAAGACAGTCGAAAGAACTGAAGACCGAGGTAGGCAGGGAAGGAAATGTGTGTGTGTGTGTGTGTGTGTGTGTGTGTGTGTGTGTGTGTGTGTGTGTTGTGAGTGTGTGTGTTTGGAAGAGAAAGGGGGGGGGGAGAGAGAGAGAGAGAGAGAGAGAGAGAGAGAGAGAGAGAGAGAGAGAGAGAGAGAGAGAGAGAGAGAGAGAGGGGGGGGGGATACATCATCCCAGAAGAAAGACTGAGATAATCCATTAAAAATTCTTCCAACTCGGGAATCAAACTCGGATCTCCTGCGTACGAGTGCCTAACCACTACATCACAGAAGCCAGCCTGAGCATTCGTGGACGTGGTGAAAATGTCTTCATCAGGATTCTAAATGAGAGTCATTATCAATACTATCTATTAATAGTGATCCATCTCTCATCTTTTTTTTCAGTTTCTTTGATGGTCAAGAAGGTATCTCTGACCCAGATGCTTTCCAAATTCCAAAGGAATGCACATCCTTGTGAAATATCCAGCCTTGTCACAAAGATGCAGCTCCATAACTTAGGATAATAAAGACGTTTCAACAGAACCGACTGACGTACAGTGTGTTTAGAGTTTATTTCACATTACTATGCACATGCTCTTTTTCTTGAACTGATATGTAGAGTATGGACAAAGTTTGCAAAGTCATCTCAGCACTTATAATAAAAGCACAATATATGTACACTGCGCATATCATTGCCAACGATAAGACCATTGACAATGAAATATAAAACTATGAATTTTTGTTTAACTAAGAAAGAAGGCACAAAAAGTCAAACAGGTCTACATGATACATCCTTGCACTAAAGCAAACCTGACCTCATATTTCTTCAGTTTATTAGCATACTCCATATCACAGATGGCAAGAAAATGATATCAGTTACACTAGAATCATTCTAGATGTCTCAGTCAAGATTTATGAGCAGCATCAGGGTTGAGCATTGTAGATCCCCTTATAAAAAGACATGGGGAAAACTGAAAGGTAAGAAAATATTTATCACATTGTGCTTGATGCAACATCAGCAAGAAAAGCAAACAAACTGTAATTGTTTTACAAACTGAGAGCCAGACTCCTAAACTCTACGACTTTCCTATCCCTGAACCATCTCGGTGATAACACCTCAGCAATATTTACTGATTGTGATTATGATCAATAAATCAGACACTAGTACATGTTAATATAACAGTGCCATGCCAGATGTTAAACATTGACAAGGAAAACGTTCAACATAATATCTATTTAGCAGTCTTCAAGAAAATTAATCGTCATCTTTTTTAAAAAAGTAAGTGACAAGCAAGCTGCCGTAACATGATTTCATTTATTAGGATAGCAAAATCACGGCTCAAAGTGACAGATAAACTTTCAACCCTTTAGGTCATGTTAGCCTGCCACTTTGAAAACTCCTCCTCATTTAGCCAGTCTTCACTGTCATCCTGTGAAAAAGAATGGGAAAGTAAATTGTTGGACCAAGTTATTTCTACACTTTCTCAGTGCAGTATTTTATGAAGTTCAATTAACACAGTTAATATGTCCACTTTTACTATCCCATCATCATATCCATACATCTACCCTTAAAGTCATCATGGGCTGGAATGGAAGTGCTTCACCTCTCTCTCTCCTCTCTCTCTCTCTCTCTCTCTCTCTCTCTCTCTCTCTCTCTCTCTCTCTCTCTCTCCAGTATATCTATCTTTATCTCTATCCATCTATCTCTCTCTCACTCCATACCGACACCTACACACATGCACACACGCAAACACACACACACACACACACACACACACACACACACACACACACACACACACACACAACATGTTTCACCACATAAAAATAACCATAAATAAATCAAACCTTCACAGTTTTTATCTCATACTTTAACCTGTTTTTGTTCCCTCTTATTAGATCAGATAAGTTATTTTCTCAGACAAATGGTATCCTAACGGAGATTGGTATAAACAAAAAAGCCCTAAAGACCAAGAAGTTTGAAGTGCATCCATTATAATGTCACACAAGTTTATATCAAGAGGATGCTAGTTAAAACACGATTGCACTCAAATTAAGCCCAGTTCTGTTGAGGTGAATTGAGGAAATAAAGTGAGACAGTGCAACAGCAGTCACATTTTCCTACTAATAGCCAACACAAAATAAAGGGAAAGAGAAAACCCCATCAGACTGTCCAACGTGATTTGTAAATAGTTTACACCAACACTGACACAAACTAGATCATTTAGGAAGTAGACTAATTGACTCCGCCTTTCAAGACCAACCCCAGCTCAGTGGGATACAACATTCAAGCAGACTGAAAGAGATACTTATAAGTTCCTTAAAGGAAGACTGAACTCTATCTTCTGTACATGACTGTATTTGATGTCCAAGGGCCCAACCATTGCATCACACTGGGCAGCAGAGTGCCAAACACATATCTTCAACCCCCCCCCCCCAAAAAAAGAACAGCATGGCTCCACATTGTTAAGCTACAAGAGGAAAGTATGTAAGAGGCTAGCATAGTTTTACAGTGCCCTGTCGTTTGCTGTGGGCAAAAGCACATGAGTGACAAGCAACAGCCATGAAGACAAGATTAGTTATTGAAAGTTTTATAAAAGCCTAAAATAAAATTCTGATGAAAGTGAGAGGAGCTTTAATGACACTTACAAGTTGTGAAGTCTTAGATCTGTGTTCAGCAGCATTCAATTCAAGCTGGCCTGACAAAGGAGACAATCTCTGCCAATGCTTGAGTACGTCTTCTTCTCCATCCTCCGAAAAGTTGAGGCTGTCTTGTGAGAACTGCAACTCATCCAGGACATCACAATTCACAAGGTCTGGAGATTCTTTTTCACCCCGAGGTTTAAATCTCTTTGCATCAATGCAGATTTCAGAACTTGTTGACTCCTCTACAGAGCAGCTCCGCATAACATCTGTGATGTCATCAATGTATTCCGATGACCTCTTCCTCGGGAAACAAGGTCGTTTCTCAAAATCAGTGCATACCACAGAGACTAAGCTTAATGATTTAGGCGTTTCACAGTGTTCATCACTGTTCTTTTCCTGCTCACTTTGTAATGGTTCTGTACATTGATCTCTATCAGACATGAAATGAGCTGGCTGATCTAATTTACAAGTCTTTATGATAGAAACATGAGGTTCTAAAGGCACATTTTTTGCTTTGGTTACTGGTGAGTCATCTTCTGAATCACTGATTTCTATGATAGACTGATCAGCAACATTTGTTTGTCTCAATGTGGTCTCCTTATGGTCATTTTGAAGAGTATGCTGAGTAAGGGAATTGTCAAATAAGGATAGAAGAGCCTTCCCAGCATCTGCTGTTTCGTGGGGGAGCACAAAGGGTTCAAGTTCGAGACCAGCATCTGTTTCAGCAGGTGAGGAATTTCTC
Organism: Aplysia californica; assembly: GCF_000002075.1. Classification (NCBI taxonomy): domain Eukaryota; kingdom Metazoa; phylum Mollusca; class Gastropoda; order Aplysiida; family Aplysiidae; genus Aplysia; species Aplysia californica. The sequence continues at coordinate 194,241 of NW_004797837.1, forward strand.
ATATGAACATGGGAATTGCTTTCAACAACAGAGAGCTCAATGAGAGGATCGTCGCAAAGTTCAGTGTCCTCGTAACAGGGAGAACTTACACACAGACTGTCAGGACTAAATGGGCTGTCAATGGGCAGGCGTTCATCTTCAGACTGGACGTCACTTTGAAGACTCAGGACATCAAGTTCACTGTCATCTTTGGGATCCTCTACAGGAGGCTGCTGTTCATTTTGCTCACTCAGCTGACAAAACTGACCTCCAACATCATTTATCAGATTCTGAGCGGAAGAGTGGCTATCATTTTGTTGGAAGTCATTTTGTAAATAGTGCCTACTATACTGGTTGCCCTTTTGCTCGTTTTCATTTGGCAAACCCAGCATACCAAACTGAAAGTCATTTCGACGATCCTCAAAGTGACGCTCCTGTGATTCAAACTGGCTGTCACTCCATTCATCTACGCAGATTTCTTTTTCATCCTTTTGATTCTAGTTGAGCACAAAAGAAATCCAAGAGAAGAAATTATCATGTTGTTATTCACCCTTTAAAAAAAAGGAAGCAACGATTTTTAGTAATCATCCCAAAATCGTATGAAAAATATTAGTAGACATTCTAAGGTATCTTAGTTCAGTTTGGAGTAAACATGATTCTTAAAGGTATGGTGGCTCTTGGATGAAATATTGGAATGTTTGTTTTAGGAAATGACAAATTCTAGGTTTGAGCTTCAAAACTGAGCTTGATTTTCAAAACGATGAAGTATTCCTCTACTTTATTTTGAAATTACCTTCGTGGATTGAAAAGGAAATAATGATATTTCGTTTTGTACAGATGGATTTAGACCCCACACTGGAATATCAGAGGAATGGGAATCAGGACAGGGAGAGACACAGAGTACAAGAAAACAATGTAGGCAAACCCAACTATGGTCAGCAGCTCAAACTAGACTCTCTTTTTGTTCTTCTCAGGGGGATTATAACTAAGGTCAACACAGCTAGCTTTTTCGTTTTCCAATTTTGTATCTGTGATCTAGATCTATATAGGTTTGCAAGCCTATTGATCTATTGCTGTAGACAAAGAAAGGCAAGAAGTACACACGATTTATCATTGTTACTGTGTCACTACAGTAAACAAAGCAGTTATTGACAAGAAATACGATATCTAACATAATACACATAATACATTTATGACTATAATTTTGAGAATACATTCAAACACAAACACACACACACACACACACACACACACACACACACACACACACACACACACACACACACACACACATGTACACACATATGTACGCACGAACACACACTCTCTCTCTCTTTCTCATTCTCTCTCTCTCTTTCTCTCTCTCTCTTTCTCTCTCTCTTTCTCTTTCTCTCTCTCTCTCTCTCTCTCTCTCTCTCTCTCCCCCCTCCCTCTCCGTCCCCGCCCCATCTCTCTCTCTCTCTCTCTCTCTCTCTCTCTCTCTCTCTCTCTCACACACACACACACACACACACACACACACACAGAGGGACAAAGGTTTACCCCAAGTGGTGGTTTGGCATCTGTATCCTCATCCGCATTGCTTTCATGACATCCAAGCAAATTCCATAAACACTTCTCTACGTGCTTTGACATTGTAGCCCTGTTCTCAGTCTGTAAGAGACAAACACTTTCTTAGACGAGCAATAAACCCATCAGAAAGTAGAGCTGTGAATGTCATATAATTGCAACAATTGGTCATCATAGCAAAACGATTAGGTAGCACAGACAACAAGGAATTTTTAATATATAATATATATGATTAAAAAGAGAAGAAACTAATGTCAACCATCTAGAAAAAATCTGAAGGTAAAAGGCACAATAACAAATGAAAAACAAATATAAACACCAATATGAAGTATTAGAGAGGGAAATCGAGAGAAAAACCCACAGCTTTTGACTCCAAAAGAATTAATGTTTCATCTGTAAAGCTGTGTTCTCCTTCAAAGCGCACACTATTTATAAAAATACTTCAAGAATAACGGAAAAGCCTTCAATTTTGAGGTAGTGCATGCAGTTGCACAAGCAAGCATCGAAACATATTCATACATGTTTTTTCGAATACGCACATACACATTCGCACGCACGCACGCAGGTATGCTCACACACATGACAATGTACTTGTGCAAACACGCAATGCATACACATGTTCACAGACTTGCCAAATTATTCTCAGCACAAGAATTCGATTTTAAGTATCCATCGATATAGCAATGTTAAGATGAAAGAACTTACTGGAGCTAGGTGGCCCACATTCAGTCTGAACTCTGTATTTGTACTTCTGATGAACATGTCCGTCAGTGAATTTGCAATGTCTGGAATCATTGTTGAATAAACTTCAGGTTGGAAAGTTTCCTTGGCTCTAAGTGGAAAGAAATAAAGGAAATACTTAGCTACTTTACAGGCTACAACACAAAAGCAAAATTACATTTTATGAAGTATTTTATTTTGTTTAAATGTGTTGTTGTTAGGGTGAAATATGTTGTTGTTATGGGGTTATCAAACCAGATGTTTAATTTCGTTTAAATCTGAAAACAGGCAATTAAATAAAATGATTAATAAAGGTGAGAGAAAACTTCTTCGTATTAGTTGAATGATATTGGAGATTCAGTTGTAAAAACTGTACTCGAGGTATAAATAAAGAGCTGAAAAAGCAAACTCAATCATACATGAAAGCAGAATGCAGATAGTCTTGCATTCTCCAATATCATTTCCAGGTAATAAAATTGAAATCTTCATCCCATAATTATGTTTTAAAGGACTAATACACAAAATACTCTTGATTAAGCATGGAAACGTAACCGGTAAACAGCATATTATCAATACAAACAACCCTTTTCCCAGCCAGCTGTATGACTAAACATTCCACCCTTTGCAAGAGAGATATTTTTTGCGTGATGATTTGTAACATGATGAGAATGTACCTTGAATCTACCTGTTTGAGGCTCAGTGTGGAGCAAGCAGTGCTGCCAATCAGTTTCAGTAAGCTGGAATAAGTAGCTTCATGAAATGCAACTGGTGTATGATCTTTAAGAAGCTGCTGTTTACAATCTCTTGAAAGTTCTGTGGAAAACACATATTTTTCCATTGTTCCGAATACGCTCACAGAGAAAGAAACAAAATGCAATGTCTACACAAGCTGCAGTTTCTAAAGCAAAGCAAAACATACAACTTAGCTAGATTAATTCAATTTTTATCATTTAAAAAAAGCAACACAATCTTGAAAGTTTAAGGAGAAGAAGAAGCTTTACCAAACAAAACAAAAAAAAGGTTTTTGTTAACAAAACCAAAATTACTCAGTAACTTATCTTGCATAACGGCTTTGACATCATGAAGTGTAACTTCAAGGGTGTTTAATCAAACTACAAATTATTTAAAGATCAGAATTAATGATCGTACTCTTCACAAACAAATACTTTTCTCAGTCATTCAAATACGAAGTTATTGGATGCACTGGTTATAAACATTTTAGGAGCCTAAACCTTTTGATTACATTCAAATACCTAGCTCAGATCTCACTGAAGAAAGTGTGCGGCTCATCCCCTCTTGAGTAGGTGTCAAGACATAGGCAAGTAGTAAACTGAACTTATCGCACGATGCTATCCAGTTGGGAAGCCATTCTTGCTTTGCGATCTTAGCTGAGCACCTCAAGTCAAAGCCAGCTGGTAAAAACATAAAACATTATTAAGCAGAGTAGAAAGTTTGAGTAGGTTACTGCAACATAATTCAAAGCAAAGTAAGCATTCTTAAATCCAAAAATGTGTGAAAGTTGTTAAGAGAACTAATTGGGAACAGTTTAATATTTAAATGAGCTTGAGTTCAGAAACGTGGCTGTTAAACCCATAATATCGTTAAAATCTCCACATTAAACCACTACAAAAATACTATATTACAATTATAAATAAACTATTAAAGTATTTTCAACAATTCAAATATTCAATGAATAAGATAAAAGATAAGACAGGTATCCATTTTCAGAATTTGTACTCAGTTAAAATGGTGCATGTGTTTGTATGTGCGTGTGTGTATGTGTGTGTGTGTGTGTGTGT